>NC_079197.1:151062264-151362264 GCF_029499605.1 Hyla sarda
TGTACGGCCAATTTGGAAATGCACCGTCTCATAGAGCTGAATCCACAGAAAGAATAGACGTCTACTCTTTTTGCGGACGTTGGAATTGGTTAATTCCGCCGTGTGCACAGTGCAGCAGAATCCCACGGAAATCAATGGGATTCTGCTGCAGCGCAAAGTTCATGCGGCTTTCTTTTTTGCGGAATTCCGCATGGACATTCTGCCGTGTGAAAATAGCTTGAGGATCTACTTGGAACGGGATCATGGGTAGAAAGCCAGATGTAGAGTATGTGGACAACCCTAAGATGATATTTAAATGGGCACTGTCACTTTAAGGCCATGTTCACACTACGGAATTCTCGCGGAGTGAACTTAACATTAGTGTGAATGGGTCTCCCCGAGACCTGTTCACACTGCGGAATTTCCGTGGCGGACAATTCCGCCGCTGAAATTGTTCCGCGCAAACAAAGAACATGTTCATTCTTTGCACGGATTCCGCGAGCACTGCATAGCAGTGAATGGTGACTGCTCAGTGCCCCGCAGTCCTTGCGCCGAAGCACCTCCGGCAGCAGCCGCCAGGCAGAGATTTCGTAGTGTGAACGCACCCTCAGGCAAAAGTTTTTATTGTTTTAGAGATATGTCAAGATCGATCAGGGTCCGAGTGTTCAGACCGTGACCGATATGTAGAACGAGCTGGTAGAAGTGCGCACTAAGTGAAAGAACATTACAGTAAGTATATGGGATTATCGTGTTGAGCTGCGCTTTTCTCCCTGCTCTATCCTACAATTGGTCGGGGTCTGAACACTCAGACCTAGACTGATCAAAACTTTTGGGGGTGAGATCATAATGCACCACTGCGGATCGTCTTACCACAATCTTTCTTCTTCTGGATCCTAACAAACGGTTACTAAATGCTGGGCTACAAACTAACAGCATCTTGTAGGTGTAATTGTCCACCTTTGAGGACCGAAAACTGCATTTTCCCCAGAAGCAAAAAATAAATGGCACACTGTAAAAGAGTCAGTAAATCAGTAGCACCAAGTTATACAAGATCTGTTAAAGCATCAAAACATCACACAGCACCACCAATTTACCTAGAAGCCAGATTAGGATTGACAGGAGTGTAAAAAAAAAAAAAAAAAAATCCTATAAAGTAATAAGGTTGAGGGTCTTTTGGAAGATGCAATTAAAGGGAACCTGTCTCGCTGAAGTTTCTCAATCTACAGGCACCATATTATAGCACAGGAGAAGCGGCAGATTTTTTTTTTTGGTGAAGTTTGAGGAAAACGTATTTATTAATTCTGGACCAAGTAGTCCTACTTAGTGATTGACAGCTATCTATATGCATGCTTATACACAGATAACTCAATAACTGAGTAGGACCACCCACTTGACTACTTAGGCCAGGATAGGCAGAAATTTACATGAAAAAGTGATAAGGTTTTGTGGTAAAAGCTCCAGGATAACTTACCTACTTACATGATGCCTGCAGACTGGACTGGATTTCCAGTGTGACTGGTTCACCTTTATCAAGATTATCTAGAAATAGAAAAACTGCTAATTTCCCCCCCCCCCCCCCCAAGAACACCACCCCGCCTGTCTGCAGGTTGTGTATGGTATTACAACTTTGCTTCTTTCACTTCAATAGAACTAAGCTGCAATACCACACACAACCTGAGGACAGGGGTGTGCTTTAAAAAAAAAAAAAAAAAAAAATCAGCTGTTTTTCTTTTCTCGGATAAGCCCTTTAACACCCTCATAAACATCTAAATAAAAGACATCTACAAGATGTATAGTTTATAGAGGACCAGCCACTGACTATGTAGCAATGTTCAGCCTACAAAGATAGTTGCCATTAGTAGATGGAGGTGTAAAACATCCTCTCACACTCCATATAGTCCAATATGCGGAATGTACACAATGACTCGAGTGAATGTCATATTTAAAATGTATGACACAAAACAAGGGCTGTCACCAAGAACCTTGCACGGTTAGTGTCGATGATGTGGGCTTCTGGATCTTGAGCGTGATCTCCTATTTAGAAAAAAAAAAAAAAAGTTACAGAAAATATAAATAAAAAATAAAAAAGTTACAGATAAAACACAAATCAGCCTGACCAGCAAATGCTTTCACAAATGTCAAGAAAAAAAATAAAAATAAAAATGAATAAAAACAAGAGGGGTGGGGTGGGTTAGAGATTTATGAAAACCTGTCCAGAGGAAAAGTTGCCCATAGCAACCAATCAGATCGCTTCTTTTTCATTTTTCAGTGGCCTTTACAAAAATGAAAGACGTGATCTGATTGGTTGCTATGGGCAACTTTTCCTCTGGACAGGTTTTCATAAATCTCCCCCCATGATTTATACAACTGGGTGGTATCACCACAGACGACTGCTTAAATCAGAGAACGATGGTGGTGATCAGTTTAATGCCATGGTCCTGCTTCCTAAGATGCCCAGGAAACAGATAAGGATGGTGGATGATTGGGCTCATGGCATCCTTCAGCCACTGTGGGGGAAATGTAGTTCTAACTCCTTAAAGCGCAACTGTCAAACTCTGGGTGCTATAACCTACACACAGCCTTTGTACCGTGTGCAGATGGTGTGTACAGCATTGTTTTTACCTTATTTCTGCAGGCTTTCATCACCCCAAAAAAATGCTTTTGGTCACAGCCACACACAGTCGGATAGGCGTGGCGCTAAGTACGCTATGCCCCGCCGCAGCCACGCCTACCCCGTGTCAGAGCTGGATCCTCAGTGCGCCTGTGAAGTGCTAGAGGCAGAGCGCACACTTCCTCTCTGCCTCTAGCACTGCGCAGGCGCACTGAGGAGGCGGACGGCGGCGTGCACGCTAGATGAGCTGAGGGGCACATGTGCTGGGACCTGTGTGTCAATCACACAACAGTCCCAGCGCTGACATGGGGTGGGCGTGGCTGCGGCGGGGCATAGCGTACCACACCACACCTATCCAACTGATCAAAAGCATTTTTTGAGGCGATTAAAGCCTGCATAAATAAGGTAAAAACATTGCTGTACACAGGCTGTGTGTAGGTTATAGCCCTCAGAGTTCGTGACAGTTGCGCTTTAAAGTTGTTTTACCATGAAGGAGATTTTTTTTTTTTTTGTACTCACCATAAAATCTCTTGTAGCCTTCATTGGGGAACACAGAGACCATGGGTATTCTGCTGCTGTCCACTAGGAGGCTGACACTAGGCATAAAAAGAAGTCGGCTCCTCCCAGCAGGATATACCCACCCACAGGCACAGAGCTAATTAGTTGTGTCACAAAGCAGTAGCAGAAACCAAACAACAAAAGGAGATACTTTTGATGTCTTTCAGACGTAACAACAGGCAACAAACAACCTGACAAGGAACAGAAATGGGTGGGTGCTGTGTTCCCCAATGAAGGCTACGAGAAAGATTTTACGGTGAGTACAAAAAAAAAAAAAAATCTTGTTTTCTCGGGTCACCTTAATGGGGAACACAGAGACCATGGGACGTCCCAAAGCAGTCCCTGGGGTGGGGAAAAACAACCGCCAGAGAAGGAAAGCATTCCAGAGACTGAACTAAACTCATTCGCACAGGAACGTGGAAAAGGCCCAGAGGAAACCGGAAACCAACCACCTGGAAGCCCCTACAAAACATGAGGGGAGACCTAGGACCCGAAAAGGAAGGAACCAAGCAAGGACGGAGGTCCAACCGCTAACCAAATGCGATGAGAAACCGGCACCTCGGAGGCCTGCTGGTCAGACACCCCCTTGGCCGGAGCGAACACTACGTCCGAAGAAAAGACATAAGGCGCAATACCACCGAGGCCTGGCCCAAACATGGAACAGAGAGCGCCAAGAGAATTCCAAGTCAGGGGTACCACATAGCAAAGTAACATGGCGCGGAAACTCCAGCTGCCAGAAGAGAAGCGCACGAGACAGGCCCGAAGGGTGAACCCTGCCAGGAGGCCAGCCGCAGCCACAGGACCGAGGCCGAGGAGAGAGAATGACAAGGCGGCGGCAGCTGAACAGAAAGTCTTGCAGAGGGCAAGACTTTCAGAAGCTGGAACTAGAAGCGCAGGAAAAGGAGAAGAGACACAAGAGCCATGTCCAGGCCCGAACGAAGAGCAATCCAGCCCTGAGGACAACTAGGGCACGGGGCACATTGCCAACCACTCGGACAGAGAGGCACAGACAACAAACCACAGTCCCAAGACCACGCTGCCAAGCGACCGGGTGTAAGAGAAAACTCAAAGAGCACACAGTATCGCCTGGGAGGGCAAGGAAAATTTAGGGTGACTGGAGAATGCCCATCTAGGGGCAAAATTGGCAGACAGAGGTAACCAGGAGGACAGAACGGCCCTAGGGAAACCACCCCGAGATCAACAACCGCCACTTGGAGGATAGCATAATGCAAAGAAGTCCTGCACAAGCAGATCATCAAGGGAGAGGGTCCTGAACCAGTTCGGGACCACCACGAAAGAAGTGGCATACCCCATGAGCGAACAGCGACAGAGCAACAGGAAACGCTAGCACCAAGATCACTGCGCAGCCCAAGCACCCTCAGATACATGGGACGAGAGGCTACACATGGCCTAACAAGCATTGGATCCCAGCAGTCAGAATGGACTGGATGACTCCAAGGAGACACAGCCCAAAGGCAAGGCACAGAGAGGGAGACAGAATGGACCCAGCTCCGGTGTCAGTCCAGCCGAAGCATAAAGGAGCATGAACAGAAGACATGATCTGGGCACAGGAGGTCGCCCACCAAGACTGTCCTCCAGGCAAGGAAACAACTGACACACCCTCCTAAAGAGGAAGGACATTCCGCATCAAGACTGATGCCGAACCTCAGAGAGCCAAGAGCAGCCCACCACGAGAAGGAAGGTCTTGAGACACTCCAAGCAAGGAGACTGCCTGAGAGCAAGAGCAGATAGTAAACCAAGAACACCCTCCCGCAAAAGGAAAAGGGGGAGGAGACTGAGGAAAACAACGAGCAGAACCGCACAAAGGTGTGCCCAGATGTCTTCTAAGCAAGTTGCCCTGAAGGAAAGTGCCACAAGGGTCAGGGTAACCAAGAGTAAAAACCATGCCAGGATCGCCAACACCCCACCCAGAATAAAACAAAACCACCACCAACAAAACAAACCATCCAATAAAAGGAGGCTGGAGGACGACGGCTTAAAGAACAAAGACAGGAACAGTGCAAGACCTGCAAAAGTCCCTCTAGCAAGGAGAAGCGGAATGGCTGAAACCCATATAGCAGGCAGCCCACCAAGCCACCCAGAGGCTGGTAGCGGAAGGGGTCAACGGGATGGCTGGACATGCCATAGGAGGGATCATAGAATATTGCCCAGAAGAGAAGAAATGCAATGTCCACAGGAGAAAAATGTGATGGACTAACCAGCTGGAGCAGTAGAGTAACTTATCTCACCATAACGCAGTTTCTGGGAAGGAAAATGTGAACTCTGGACTAGAGAGAATCGGAATCCACTAAGCTCTGACCTGGATACAGCGCTACCCCGCTAATGACAGCGAACGACCATGGGCATTGTAGAGGGTCCATTCTACATCGGTACACTCATACATAGTGGGGTACAGGAACTGGATCCGCAAATGCGGCAGGCGTCACAGACTCCCTCAATGGCAGCGGAGGAGCTGGGCATAGAGTATAGAACTCCTAGAAGGTAGTTAAAAGGGAGGGGCGAATGCAGTACATACTCACCCGTAGACCTCATCTTCCTATACTTACTCTGAAGTCTTCGGCCAGCTAAAAACAAGCTGCCATAGCGAGGCGGGCAGGGGCAAGAAGGGGTTAGCAGCCCATGCTCATATGCACCGTGCCCCTTTGTTACATGTGGGCGATCAGGCAGCGCTATGCTCCTGTCGCCCAACCTAGAAAAATAACAAAGGGAAGAAACCTTAAATTAAAATCCCTAGCTAGAAAATAATAAAACAGAAAAGACCAGGTCTGGAGAGAACTCCAGACCAGTGTCTGCCTTCTACTGACACTAAACTAAAACTGATTAGCTCTGTGCCTGTGGGCGGAGCCAACTTCTTTTTTTGCCTATTGTCAGCCTCCTAGTGGACAGCAGCATAATATCCATGGTCTCTGTGTTCCCCAATAAGGTGACAGAGAAATAAATAAGTCTAAAGTGATGCATTATTTCAAATGAAATATTTGCAAATACAAGCAATTATCAGAAATGTATTGTTTTTGAAAGGCAATATAAACTGAATGCTCTTGTCTTTTGCATGTTGTCATGGGATATGTCCTGTAGGCAGTGCCCTCTCCTGGTCAGAGATGCTTAATTCTCCTCACACACAGCGAATATACAGCCCAATAGACTGCAACATATGACTACTACACGGCATACAGTGCACTTACATACCTATGTATGAGGGAGTCTGGCTACATATTCACTGGGCAGGAACAGGTAAATATACATTATGCACTGCTTTGGCTTCTATATTACAGACAGTAACACTAAACTCACTTGGAAGCAAGGGGTATGATATTACTCTCTATTATAACACTACTCTGTGTGAGGAGAGAAAAGGGAACTTTACCATTATGAAGATTAGATTTCGGATGCAGCACAAGAATAAGCATCTGCACTCATGACAGCTGGGAAGTGAAGTTCAGAGCAAACCACCACAGCCCACCATAAAATTACATATAAAAAGGGCAGATGTTAAAAGGAAGGCAGAGACAAGGAAATAGGGTCATGTCAGACATTTCATT
The DNA here is from genome assembly GCF_029499605.1 of Hyla sarda. Classification (NCBI taxonomy): domain Eukaryota; kingdom Metazoa; phylum Chordata; class Amphibia; order Anura; family Hylidae; genus Hyla; species Hyla sarda. The sequence continues at coordinate 151,068,973 of NC_079197.1, forward strand.
TTATTCAACCTAACAAATAATAAGTTTTCTGTGGAAAAGTGAATTATGGTAAAATTCCTTTAAGGACAGAGTCTGTTTGGGCCTTGAGGTTGCAGAATTATCTTGTGTCATAAACCAAACCACTAAGCATATATTACCTTTTTGAAGAGCTGTAATCCCGACCTGAAATAAGAAAAAGGAGGCAAATGTGATATTGTCCACGATAAATCTAGAACATTCCCTCCCATCAGTTAAGGATTATTGTATACGGTTACATTTAGCTCTCTGAGAAAAAAGACACTGACAACAGCGCGGGTGCAGGAATTAATGGAGAACAGGGGTGTATAACTTAGCCCCGCAGGATAGGGGTTAAGTGTCTGATCGCAGGGGGTCCAAACGCTGGGACCCCCATGATCTTCTGTACGGGGTCCAGGCATTACCGTGGCTGTGCACGACTAATGCGCTTGTCGTCGACAACACGCCCCCCCCAATACAGCTCTATGGGAAAGGCGGGAATGCATCTCCGCCTCCCCCATAGAGATACATGGAGGGGGCATGTCATGGAGGGGGCCCCGTAAAGGATCAGACACTTATCCCCTATCCTGCAGATAAGTGTTATACACCGCAGATCTCCTTTAATCCCATCAACTGTTCAGTCTCAGCGAGCGGATTACCACCACACATACAATAGCACGTCTGATATCGTCAATGACAGATAACAGGTCACCACTGATCACTTACTGTGTCTCGGTGAAGGAGATCGGCTTCTCGTATAATGCCTTTCCCACTCATCACGCTCTCTCTCGCGCCGCTCTCGTTCTCTGTAAAGAAGCAATACCATCTTAGCAAAGTACACCAAGTGTAGAAATATATGATAAAAGTAAAAACAACAAATATAGATGTCCCCAGTGATTGTCAGCAGGTAAAAAATTCCACCTGCCTAATTCTTCTTTCAACACCAGAGAAATTGGGTGAGGAGGTGGTACACACAGGATACCAACGGTTGTTGTAAAACTACAACTCCCAGCATGCCCGGACAGCCGTTGGCTGTCCGGGTATGCTGGAAGTTGTAGTTTTGCAACAGCTGGAGGCACCCTTGTTGGGAAACACATAAGTTGGTCAGCAGGTTAAGCCAAAAGATGTCTAATGTTGGGGCTTTTATGGCCAGGCGTAGGATAGTAAGACAGACAGGGAACAAGGCTGATGCTGTCCTAGCAGAAAGGGTTACATCAAAAGTTTATAAAAATAACTCTGTCCTCCACATGTCAGAAGTTGAGATCACACTGGGGTCTTAATTCTGAGAGTTACTGCGACTGTAAATAGCCAGCTGAAGGATGCGCTTCACTCCCCGGCTGTCAATCAAACCTCACTCTTTCACTAAATTAGTCTATGGAGTAAAAGTCAGATTGGCAGCCAGCCGGGGAGTGAAGAGTGCTGCCACGCACTTCAGCCAGCTACTACTGACGACTGCAGGGGGACTGAGACCTGGTGTGACCTTGACGTGTGTGGATAAGGCAACAGATGGCACTTCTTCATTGTTTTCTACCCCCTACAGCAGCAGAGGCAGCTATGCATAGCCTGGTTAGATCTGCCCGCACAAATAACTGCCCTCACCCGCCTTGAGACGACCCTTTATCTCCATCTGGATGGATGAGTTCTCTGCGTGATGCCTTCTGAGCACCGCAGCCGGACCCTGCTCGATGTTCTTACCCATCCATGATTCTATGGGAGTACCTTTGATGGACTCTACGGGGTGCTGTGTTCACTGTTGCCTTGTTATACTCCTACCATTTGGATGATCTGGGGAAGACTGTTGGAGACTGTTCTCCATAGTAGCCACAGGGGGGTTATATAAAACCTGTTTGTTTGAGGGGCTGGTTGAGAAATGGATGTTTCTTCTGCGAGCCATTGCTAGTGGGTCGCCACTGTGGCCCTTAACATTGATATGAACGCTATTTGATTCACCTTGGGATTAGTGCATTTACAGGGGTTTCTGCTGCTGACTGTCTGCACTGGCATTTTTTGTCTGGGGTGGATGTCTTCCCAGTTTCTGCAGGGGTAATGCTTTGTTTCTTTGTTAATTGAGTGATATTTGCCCTTATTATTTTCTCTTATAGTTAGCCACAGGGGGGTACCTGTACCGGGCTTGGTAGAAAAAAGTGAAGTCCGTAACAGTGTGTGAAGGAGCTGCCTGAGTGCCCGTACTACACTACGTATTTGTGTGTCCTTTGTCTTTTTGTTAGTCCTGTTTTTATTTTGTCCTTGTGGCTCCTGCTTTCTGCTTGGGCCTTGTCGTTTCCCTTACCCCTAGCGGAAATCTTGGTCTCCCAATCGAGTAGTGTGTTTGGTTTGCGTGAGTGTGAGTGCATGGGAGGGTTTTTTCCCCCTCTCCCTTCTTCCTTCTTCCTTTCTACTCTCTCTTTTCAGCCATCCATATCATCTCATGGAACATGAAGGGCCTCCGCTCCCCCAATAAGAGAATACAGATCTTACGTCATCTGAAGCGCCTCATCCTGATATTGTCCTTCTGCAAGAAACCCACCTGGCCTCTGAGGATCTGGTCCGTATGTCTAAACTTTGGGTTGGGGACGTAATAGGGGTGATAAGGCAGGTACCCTGATTCTTCTTAGCAGGACTTTTGGGGGCGAGGTGCTGTCTAAGGAAGTGGATGCTAACCCGAGGTGAGTTAAAAATTCTACTGAGTGTTGAAGGCCATGAGTACAGTATTTACAATTGCTAAGCTCCGAATGGGGATAAACCGTATTTTCAGTCCATGTCCACTATGATCTTAAGTGACCCGGTTCCCTTTAAAATTGTATGGGGGACATGAATGCGGTGGCAGTGACTGCGGAGGATAGGAAAGGTGGGGAGGCCTCCCGGGCGACTGTTCGACCTAGTGACAAATCTTCTCTCCATTTCTTGACTCTGATGGTCTTAGGGACCCTTGGCGGTTGAGGTACCCAAACAGCAGGGAGTTTACTCATTTTTCCCATAGTCAGTCCTCATGGTCACGAATAGATAATTTGCTGGTGTCCTCTGATTTATTGCCATGTCTTCCTGACATTCACACCATGGTGATCTCAGACCACTCCCCTATCTCAATCACTTTCCCTAAGGGGCCAGACTTTTAGTGGCGCTTCCCTGCTTACATGTCTAAGGATGATAACTTCACTGAATCCCTGAGGAGCTGGTGGATGTAGCTCTCGTGGAACAAAGCCACACATATCTAATGATCCCTTTTCTGCGATCTTATGTGTTTAATATGTCTTATAGTGGGTACTGCGTTACTCACCAATTTATGTAAATTATTGCATTCTGCAGCATTATTGTTATTCCTTACTTGTTTATAAAATTGAAAAAAAATCCAATAAATAGTAAACAAAAAATTATAATATATACATATATACATACACACATACATACACATATACAATTTTTCCATTCAGAATTTTTTAAAAAAAAATGTATGTGTGTCACCCACTTCATGCGTATCTTTCTTGCCATAGCTCTAAGCTCATCCTCACGTTCCTAAAAAAAAAAAAAAAAGAGAGAATTAAATATATGTCATTTTATTGTGAATTGAAAATAATACATATTGAGGGAGATTTATCAAAACTTATCCAGAGGAAAAATTGCTGAGTTGCCCATAGCAACCAATCAGATCGCTTTCACTTTTTTCAATATTCTGAGCCCTTATCAAAAATGAAAGTAGCGATCTGATTGGTTGCTATGGGCAACTCAGCAACTTTTCCTCTGGACAGGTTTTGCTATATCTCCCCCATTGTCTTATGACCATACTAAGGTAGTGTTACTGTATACGCTCTTATAAGAGCGGCTCTTACCTGCCGTTCATGCTCCTGCTGTATAATCTTCTCTTGAGCAGCCTTTTTATCTGCCTTGTCTGAAACAATGCAGAAAGCATAAATCTAAAAATTGTATTTAATCTATTTATCTCTCAAAAAGGTAATTCTCCCCTTTCTCCGTCCAGAATGCTTGCATGTTTAGGAGACATTGCTGTTAGACAGCTATTTGTAATATATACTCACTTATTAAAGGGGTACTCCGCCTCTGGACATCTTATCCCCTATCCAAGGATAGGGGATAAGAAGTCTGAGTGCAGGGGTCCCGCTGCTGGGGACCCCCGCGATCTCTCATGCAGCCCCTCGAGTCATCAGCTCTCCGGAGCTAAGTTTGCTCCGTGCTGAGGACAGGGGCCGGCGGTTCGTGACGTCGTGGCCCCGCCCCCTTGATGCAAGTCTATGGGAGGTGCGTGGCAACAGCCACGCCCCCTCCCATAAAGGGGTGGGGTGTGACATGAGGGGGTGGGGCTATGACGTCACGAACCGCCGTTCCCTGTATCGTGCGTCAGCCACGGACCAAACGTAGCTCCGGAGAGCTGATGAATCGGGGGGCTGCAGGAGAGATCGCGGGGGTCCCTTGGATAGAGGATAAGATGTCCAGGGGCAGAGTACCCCTTTAAAAAGGTGCAACTGGGGTGCTAAACTGAAACGTAATTTAATTTTTATGACAATTGCTTAAAGGGCTTTCCCTAGCTAAATTTATTGAATACATATCCTCAGGACAAGCAGCTCCCCCATCGATCAAGGAGACAGCTTAGTCCTCTGTATAGGAGCCATGTTATGTTACTTCAGCTCAACTCAGACATGAGAGCTCAGCTATAGTAACCCAGCACTGACACTACACAATGTACGAGCTGTCTGTTCTGGTTTGTTATTTTTATATGAACAGCCAGGAGAGAAACAGCTAATTGGCGGGGGGTGCCAGGTGTCAGTGCCCCACCAGTCCAATATTGATGACCCTTTATTCAAACCTCCTCTTACTGCATGACCTGTGAGCGCAAGACTCCATTTTATTTAATGGCAAGGGTCCCAGCAACCATACATCAATAACAATAGAGTATGCGTTGTAACCGCTCACTCGTCCTGCAATGTTTATTAAAGTCTCGGGGAGATGTCACATACAGAGAATATGCCTGATGCGTTTCGCACCTCAGGTGCGAAACGCATCAGACATATTCTCTGTATGTGATATCTGTCCGAGACTTTAATAAAGCAAGCTTTGGTTTTAGGCCCCTTTCACACTATAAAATGTATCCGTTTTAAAGATCCGCTTGATGTTCCGTTATTAAAACCCTGAAAATTCGGCAGTTAAACGGACATTAGAAAATCCCATTATGGTCTATGGGATTTTTACATTATGCGTTTTAACCCGTTATTAATAACGGACGTTATTTTGTGAGGGGAGAATGAAAGGAAGAAATAGTGCATGCGCTATTTCTCCCGTTACTATCTTCAGTCACAAAATGGCCTTTGGCTATCCAGGCATGCTGGGAGCTGTAGTTTTGCAACATCTGGAGGCACCCTGGTTGGGAAACACTGGCTTAGACTGCCACCGATCCCAGGAACAAAGGTCGATTATCCCCTTGGTGAATGAAGTGGAAGCGTGCATTCTAGGCTACGGCGCCATTTGGCTAAGCACAGAACCTAGCAACATTCACAAGTCCCATAAAGAAAGAACGGAGTTGCTGGCCGCTTCATTCACTCAAGGGACATTTGACCTCCATTCTTATGCATCAGTGGGGGTCCCAGCAATCTGACCACCACCAATGAGCTAGTTAACCCCTATCCAGGGGATATGGGTTAAAGGGGTACTCCGGTGGAAAACTTTTTTTCTTCTTTTCTTAAATGAACTGGTGCCAGAAAGTTACAGATTTGTAAATTACTTCTATTACAAAAATTATAATCCTTTCAGTACTTTTTAGCAGCTGTTTGCTACCGAGGAAAATCTTTATTTTTTAAATCTCTCTTTTGTGTTGTCCACAGTGCTCTCTGCTGACACCTGATGCCGGTATCAGGAACTGTCCAGAGCAGGAGAAAATCCCCATAGCAAATCTATGCTTCTCTGGACAGTTCCTGACACGGATAGAGGTGTCAGCAGAGAGCACTGTGGACAAGACAAAAAAGAAATTCAAAAAATAAAGATTATCCTCTGTAGCATACAGCTGCTAAAAAGTACTGAAAGGATTTAGTTTTTTTTTTAATAGAAGTACAGTGACCCCTCGACCTACGATGGCCCCAACATACGATAATTTCAACATGCGATGCCCTCTCAGAGGTCATCGCATGTTGAAGGCAGCATCAACATACAATGCTTTTATATGTCGGGGCCATCGCATAAAAGGCTATCCAGCAGCGCAGACTGCTTCAGCTGCCGCCAAATAGCCCTTTACGGTGCCCCGTGTGCTCCAATGATGTCTCTTACCTGTCCTCGGGGCTCCGGCGCGTCCTCTTTGGGATCCCCTGCATCGTCGGTGCTCTCCATCGACATCATCACGTCGCCGTGCACGCCATCCCATCATCCAATAGGAGCGGCATGCGTAGCGACGTGATGGCGGCGACGGAGAGCCAGGATGCCGGGGAAGCAGAGGCTTTACCGGAGCGTCGGGGACACCTCTGTTACGCGGCGACAGCGATGGGCGGCGACATCCCGGGCAGCGGGGACAGGTGAGTACAACTTCCTCTAACAGTGGTCTTCAACCTGCGGACCTCCAGATGTTGCAAAACAACAACACCCAGCATGCCCGGACAGCCAACGGCTGTCCGGGCATGCTGGGTGTTGTCGTTCTGCAACATCTGGAGGTCCGCAGGTTGAAGACCACTGTCCTATACTTTACATTGCACGGATCCCTCAACATGCGATGGTTTCAACAAACGATGGTCCATTTGGAACGGATTACCATCGTATGTTGAGGGACCACTGTAATTTACAAATCTGTTTTACTTTCTGGCACCAGTTCATTAAAAAAAATAAAAAAAAATAAAAACATTTTTGCCACCGGAGTACTCCTTTAAACGCTGAATATTGCAATATCAAATTTAAAGCAAAATACTTACACTGCTTGTTTAAGGCTTTCTGCATACGAAGTTTTAACTTTTCCTGTGGGGTTAACTTGGCCTAAAAATATCGAGATGTAATGTGAAGCATTAGTGGAGGAAGCAAGACGACGATTCTAGGGAAAGCGCAGATATCAGATACACAGATAACTTCTGCTTTTAAAAAGAAAAAAACATGTTAACAATACTGCCAAAAGAAATGGACGTATAAAAGGAACAATTAGCAGAACACTTGCGTTAAAGCTTACTTATGCTCTATTGTATAGTTCCATAATGATTGGCTATTCTATCATCCTACTTAACACTCGCTGCTCTGCTCAGGGTTTCATATCCTTTACTAAAAATGGTTTGCATTATTGCATCATTGTACTGAATTATGCCAGCCCGCAGTGACAGTTTTCTTTAATGGACAAATGGCATATTACAACACGCTGTGCAATATATGGATGGATATAGACGCCATGCTCTGTGCAATACACATGCTTGCTAACCACAACACCGCATCCTGCGTCAATCAACAAAGCGGTAGAATTCTTACTGACTTTGGCTGCTCCGCACTCTCTGGTAACAGCAAGTTCAGGCCTATAAAAAGACAAAAAATAAATAAATTACATATATATTGACCGGAGTCTGCTCCTGCCTGCAACCAGCATCTATTGCATTATATGGTCGAGCTGCTTCTTACTTCTTTGTTGAATAATATATATATATATATATATATATATATATATATATATATATATATACATATACGGGATGAGTATTTAACTCAGGGCGAGTTCACCATTCCTGGTATGACGGAGCTTTCAAGGGCAACAGATGTCTGCAGATGGGTCCCTCTTTCCTTCTGGAGAGTGTTTTCTGGTTTGGCATTAATCCCGATCAGCTTTTTATATTCCGTAACTGGAGCTAAGCTGATACAAGGGAACATTGCCTGAAAAGGTGATGTAATGAGCTCATCTGCATATTCCCCTACCCAGAATGCCTGCAAAGTGCTTAGTGGCCCTTGAAAGCTCCGTCACACCAGGAGTGGTGAACTCGCCCTGAGTTAAATACTCATCCCGTTTAATTGGTCTAAGGCCCCTCATCTCAGCCAAGCCAGATCACCCTGCTCTGTACTGACGAGGGGCAAGAACCCTGATCCCCTGAACCCTGGTCTAGGGGAGGTGTGTGTGGCCATTAGGTTCCGCACCTCCCTGCAAACACCCCGGGTACTCCTGCTTTGGCAGGGTACCTACCGTTATCGGCTCTGCGGGCAGATACCTTGGCTAACGCGAAGGGGGATGCCGGGAGCATTTGTGGTCCCCTAGTAGCTTTGGCGAAAAGGGACATCGAACCTGGAACCTCGCAGGTACCTTTTGGTCCGGAGGCGAAGGGTAAGGTTTGTTGGGGGGCCTCTCTCCTATCGGAGAAGGGCTTGCGATAGACCGCATCCTTTGTGCACGTTTTTTTAGTGTAACACGTTTGCACTTTTTCTTGCACTTTGGGTGAATCGAGAGCACGTTCCTCGGCTTTAAAAAAAAAAAAAAAAAAAAAAAAAGAACCCTGATACAGCTGTCTGCAGATGGGTGCTCTTTGCTTCTGGAGAGAGAGTTCTGGCTTGGCATTAATCCCGATTAGCTTTTTATATTTCGTAACTGGAGCTAAGCTGATACCAGGGAACATCGCCTGAAAAGGTGATGTAATGAGCTGATTTGCATATTCCCCTATAATATAAATATATATATATATATATATATATATATATATATATATATATAATTATATTACTATTTGTACTCTGTAAAGACCCCCTTTGTTTTAGCATAAAATGTACGCATAACAGCAGTATAATACTTCAGCAAATTTTCAGGGATTTTTTTTATGCCGTTCACTGAGGCGAAACAGACATGTTATCTTTAATCTGCAAGCCAGTACAATTACAACAATATACAATTAAAAGGGGTCATCAAGGAAAAAAAATTTTTTTCTTATATATTCTCTCTCTCTATCAATCAAATGGCTCCAGAAAGTTAACGAGATTTGTAAATTAATTCCATTAAATAATATTAATCCTTTCAGTACTTATGAGCTGCTGAAGTTGAGTTGTTCTTTTCTGTCTAAGTGCTCTATGATGACACTTGTCTCGAGAACTGTCCAAAGTAGAAGCAAACCTATTCTGCTCTGTGCAGTTCCCGAGACAGACAGATATGTCAGCAGAGAGCACTGTTGCCAGACAGAAAAGAACAACTTCAGCAGCTGATAATTATTAGAAGGATTAAGATTTTTTTTTAATAGAATTTACAAATCTGTAACTTTCTGGAGCCAGTTGATATAAAAATTTTTTTTTTCCTGGAATACCCCTTTAATATAATTTGTTATGTTTTACTACTATAAAAATTTACAACTTTTTCTGATAGTGTGACCAAAAATCAGCAATTCTGACATTTTTTTCTTCTTAGCTTCATATAAAAGTCTTTCACTGTGGAGACTATATTAACCCCTTCATGACCCAGCTATTTATTTTTTTTTCCTGGCTCACGTTTTTTCCTCCTTACCTTCTAAGACTTATTTTTCGATTGACAAAGTTGTATTAGGCATATAGTCCGACAATGCAGTCGGCACTGTCTCTAATGGTATGCCTGTGGGAGCCATGGATATACCGTATTTTTCGCCGTATAAGACGCACTTTTTCCTGGGGGGAAAAAAGTCTGTGCGTCTTATACGGCGAATCCGCCCCTATCGCGGCAGTCCCTGCGGCCACCAACGGCCGGGACCCGCGGCTAATACAGGACATCACCGATCGCGGTGATGCCCTGTATTAACCCTTCAGACGCGGCGATCAAAGCTGACCGCCGCGTCTGAAGGAAAAGTGACACTAACCCGGCTGTTCAGTCGGGCTGTTCGGGACCGCCACGATTTCACCGCGGCGGTCCCGAACAGCCCGACTGAATAGCCGGGTTAGTGCTTACAGGACACCGGGAGGGACCTTACCTGCCTCCTCGGTGTCTTCTCCGTTCAGGGATCCCCTGTATTGCCAGCGCTCTCCGTCATCACGTCGTCGCGTACGTGCGTAACGATGTGATGGCGGCGACGGAGAGCGAGGATACCCGGCCGGCAGCAGAGACGTTCCGGAGCGACGGGGACATGGCGACAGCGATGGAGTGACATCCAGGGCAGTGGGGACACGCGAGTGAGTATTACCTCCTATGCAGTGGTCTTCAGGTTGAAGACCACTATTGGGTTCAAAATCTTTATTTTTTTAGATTTTGCACCTATAAATTGGGTGCGTCTTATACGCCGGTGCGTCCTATAGGGCGAAAAATACGGTAAGTCCTGGTCACAACTAGCAATTATCTCGGGACAACCACGTGGTGCTCAGTACATCAGTAGTAAGCTTAGTAACACTCCACAATCTTCGAAGATAGAAGGATGACGGCACTCACGTGTCTCAGATACAAAAACTTCTTTATTACGGGTTATAAAAACGCATATGGGAAGGAGCAGGATGACGGAACGACGCGCGTTTCACAGCTACTGCTGCTTCTACGGATCCTGTAGAAGCAGCAGTAGCTGACAAACGTACGTCGTTCCGTCATCCTGCTCCTTCCCGTATGTGTTTTTATAACCCGTAATAAAGTAGTTTTTGTATCGGAGACACGCGAGTGCTGTCATCCTTCTATCTTCTAAGATGATAAAATTGTATTAGGGCTTATTTTCTGCGTGCAGAGTTGTACTTTCCACTGATACACTTTATCATAAAATGTATTACAAAAGCCAGAAGAAAAATTATATGTAGGGCAAAATTTAAAAAAATCTGGAATTGCACAATTCTGTAGGGCAATAATTATATTGGACCCCCGGGACAACCTATAATCTCAGGTATCAATTAATTAACCTCGAACTTATCCCAGTACATTGATATTATCCTTCAAAAATATGTCAAATCTTCTTATACCAGGGATACCGCTGACTTTATTAACACCATCCTCAGTATACCCTGGACACCACACTATATATTTCTAACTATGGACATCACTTCGATATTCACGATTATTGATAACGAGTTGGGTATTGCAGCTGTATCACATTTCCTAAACTCAGATCCCAGCATGCCCTCTGATCAACAATCCATTTTAGATAGAATACGCTTCATTCTACATCACAACTATTTCGAATTTAGCGGTTGCATATACAAGCAGGAATGTGGTACAGCAATGGGGTCTCACTTTGCGCCCAGCTTGGCTCATCTGTTTATGGGCCTGTATAAAAGGAAAATGCCATATACCCCCACCCACTTTTTCGAGATGCATTTCACACAACAGGTACATTGATGACATCTTTATTGTCTGGGAGGGTTCCAGAGAAGAGCTTAACACCTTCATCAATGACCTCAATACCAATACATGGAACTTGGAGTTCACAAACAACATCTTTCATAATAATGCAGAATTCATGGATGTCATTGTGTACCATGAAAATGAAATATATTTAGGTGAAAATCTAGTTAAACGTGTGGACAGTTATAGCTATTTAGACTATACAAGCTCACATTATATTAAATGTATAAAAAACGGTTCCTTTTGGTCAGTTTAAAAGAATTAGGCATAACTGTACCAATAGAAAAAGCCGCTCCCTCACTATCTCCGATGCATGTGCCTTTGTTTACTTTAAGCTGATTGGCTTATTCTCTCCCTCGTGACCGCTCCCTAGTGCTGCACAGATCACACAGCGCAATCCTAGATTACTGTCAAAACATACCTTTCTGTCTCTCAAATTGCTTTTTAAATTGCTTATGTTGCGTGCAGCACTTTATTCTATTCTTTTATCACAGGCTGTTTGATTTAGACTTAAAGTGGTATTCCGGCCAAAAACATCTTATCCCCTACCGAAAGGATAGGGGATAAGAAGTCTGATCGCGGGGCGCCCGCCACTGGGACCCCCCGCAGCAGCCCGCATTCTATGCGTAACTGCGTCTGAAGTTTCAGAAACCGTCGGGCTTCCGAGACGGGGACGTGATGTCACACCACGCTCCCCCCATTCATGTCTATGGGAGGGGGCGTTGCGGCCGTTACGCCCCCTCCCATAGACATGAATGGAGGGGGCGTGACGCGACGTCACGTCCCCGTCTCGGAAGCCCGGAGGTTTCCAAAACTTCAGACGCAGCTACGCATAGAATGCGGGTGCTGTAGGGAGATCACGGGGGGGGGATCCCCGCAAATCAGACATCTTATCCCCTATCCTTTCGATAGGGGATAAGATTTTTTGGCCAGAATACCCCTTTAAGTCCGGTTATCTATTTCCTGATTATGTTCCGGGTAACAACCCGGATGTTTATCTTTTACCCATTGGCGGATCTAAGTGCATATTGTTTTATAATGGATTCTAATAACTTGTTTTAATTTTCTATCCATGCTATTGTATGTGTTTTTTTAATTCTGTATGTACTGTATTGCCCTTTTACCTGATGTTGGACGTGACAAGCTGATGCCCAGTGGCCACACCCGCCTATTTTGGAGCTCTGTGCTCTGGACTATAACGAGGGCTCCTATGCCCACTACACACCATTCATCTGCAACTGAGGAAGGGTGGTACAACACCCAAAAGGCATCTTGCTTTGATGTAATCATTTTTGTTTTATACAACAAACAAGCCTTTATTGAAGAAACAAGAACTCCTATATCCTTGACCTACCATTTGGGGATAGCGCCTATTGGCGATAGTCCTTTTTATCCTCCTCTCTCCTAATATTCAATTACTGGTTCCACATAGCTGGTTACTGGTCAGACTCCAGACTGCTTGCAAAACTCCTTGAGTACGCCAATTCTAGAGGTGATATTCATAACCTCAAGGTTTAACCCAGGTGAGAGTTCCATCATAGACCCTTACTACCCTCTCTTTCCGGACTCACAGAATTACACGAGGTGCTGCCCTCGTATTTTTGTCTGTCTTTCTCCTTATCAGAGATGAGACACCACTTCTAATGTATGTTCTAAATTAATATAAGAAGCAGAATTTTCCTACCTTTTCAATCGCTCTCCTACTGCTGGAGATACTGTCCTTCTAGCTCCTCTATCACGATTTGGAGAAGGACTCCTGGATTTACTACTTTGGCTACTGCCTTGTGGACGCCCAAAGGTTTTTCCACCACGTCCATATCGGTCAGGTGACCGTGAACGACTTCTGTGAAGAGGGGACAAAAAATAAAGTCAGCTGTCAATGTTCGCATCAGTCGGAGCCCAGAAGCTGGGAGTACTATAAGAGTAAGCTTGTGTGGGTCCTAGTCGTCAATGTACAGGCAGTTACCATTACAATGAATGGTAATTCAGTAGCATTGCAATATAAATATCCCATCTGGATATTTAGAATGTGATGATACGCTGTTTACATAAATCCCATGAACCTCTTTGAGCATTACATAAAATGCAATGAACAGCCTTTTGGGCTAAATTAGGCTTCCTGACCACACACAGGAGGGCCTTTGAAAAAGCCATCTAATGGCGAAACGTTAGAAGAGAGGATAAGATATTTTAGCTCAACACTGTGACATTGTTCCCATAACAAATGGACTGCTGAAAATACTAGTCTGTAGATGGTATAAACCCACATTCAGCATTCCATTTCATAGTAGTCAGTGTTCACAGACACAAGCAGCTCATTCATTAGGAACGTGAATGTACACAGTGTTGTACTTTTAATACACCATTGCTACCTAGTGGCCACTGAGCACAAATTTACAATTTTTTATTTTTAATAATAAAGGTTAAGTATTAATATAACAATAGGGGGTCTTTAGTCAGGGTTATCCCTGAGGGGATAAATTCCCCAAGGAGTTTTTTGTCATAGGTAATCAGTTTTGTCACAAAGCAGTAGAAGTAAATCCAAGAGACAAGACTACCTGGAATAAAAGTTTTAATCTGCATCTACAGTGCCGTGAGTTCCTTCTACGTTCGTATACTTCTGGAAAAGAGACAGGAACAGTTTCCTGAGAGGCATGGTGCAGAAGAACCAAACCAAAAAGCTATAGGCTCCAAAAACCACAGTCCCAGGGGCACAGCATGAGCACACGGGAAAAAGAGCGGATTCTGAGAGGAAGATACAGATTTAACAGCAGGAAGAAACCTCATTCATGTAGCAGCCATAAATTGGCCGACTGGAATAACCCAAAAGACTGGCTTGCCCACCATCCCCAGAGTATATGGACCCTGAAGGAGGAAACTCCCAATGCCCCCCCGTGCCAACTTTCTACACCCTACCCAAAATACATAAGGGGCTATCACCCCTTAAAGACTCTGCGTTTCAGTTTTTTTGCATTTTCGTTTTTTCCTCCTTACCTTTTAAAAATCATAACCCTTTTAATGTTCCACCTAAAAATCCATATTATGGCTTCTTTTTTGCACCACCAATTCTACTTTGCAATGACATTAGTCAGTTTACCCAAAAATCCACAGCAAAACAAAAATCATTGTGCGACAAAATTTAAGAAAAAAATCAATTTTATTACTTTGGGGGGCTTCCGTTTCCACGCAGTGCATTTTTCGGTAAAAATGAAACCTTATTCCGTAGGTCCATACGATTAAAATGATACCCTACTTATATAGGTTTGATTTTGTCAGACTTCTGAAAAAAAAAAATAACTACATGCAGGAAAATTTATGCGTTTAAAAATGTCCTCTTCTGATCCCTATAACTTATTTTTCTGCATATGGGGATGTATGGGGGGGCTCAATTTTTGTGCCGTGATCTGAAGTTATTATCGGCATCATTTTTGTTTTGATTGGACTTTTTTTTTTATAGCTTATTCATTTTTTGATGGTATAAAAAAGTGACCAAAAATATGCTATTTTGATTTTTTTTTTACGTGTACGCCATTGACCGTGCGGTTTAATTAACAATATATTTTTATAGTTTGGACATTTACGCACGCGGCGATACCACATATGTCTATATTTATTTTTATTTACATAGTTTTACGGGAAAAGGGGGGTGATTCTGACTCATAAGGGGTTAAATCGCATTTATTAACCCTTTTTCTCCCTTTTTTTTTTTTTTTTGCAATGTTATAGCTCCCATAGGGACCTATAACATTGCACACACTGATCTCTTACACAGTTCACTGCCATGCATTAACATGGCATTGATTAGTGTTACCGCCACTCGACAACTACTGCCTGGATCTCAGGCATGGAGCAGTCATTCGGCAATCGGACACGCAGGAGGCAGGTAGGGATCCTCCCGGTGTCCTGCAAGCTGTTCGGGACGCTGCGATTTCAGAGGCGGTCTCGAACAGCCCGACTGAGCTGCCGGCAATCTTTCGGTTTCACTTCAGACACGGCAGTCAACTTTGATCGCCGCGTCTGAAGGGTTAATACAGGGCATCACCGCGATCGGTGAGGTCTGGTATTATCCGCGGGTCCCGGCCGTTGATGGCCGCCGGGACCGACCCGATATGATAATATCACGGGAGCCGGGGCAGGACGTAAATATATGTCCTGCGTTGTTAAGGGCAGACCTATAGTGGCGGGCATTGGGAGTATAGGCAAAAATATTGGCATCTATATTGATAAAATCCTGCAAGATTTTGTACTTACGCTTCCATCTTCTACTTGTGACACAATGGACTTGCTCAATAAACTTGAGGGGGTCACTATAGAACCAGAAACCATGCCCGCGAGTATAGACGGTGAAGCCCTGTACTCCTCCATACCCCATGCTGTTGGCTTGAGGGCTGTCTCTCATTTTCTCTCTACTAGGGGCTCCTTTATGCAGACACCACAGTTTTGTTCTGGACCTACTTCATTTCACATTAACCACAATTATTTTCTTTAAAATGGAAGGTATTACCACCAACTCTGGGGCACAGCAATGGGGAGCCCATGTGCTCCCACATACGCCAATTTGCTCCTGGGTTGGTGGGAGGCCACCATTACCTTCCAAGATGACAGGGAATATCTATCAGAATATGACATCTCCTGGTCCAGGTTTATAGATGATATTTTCATCTTATGGACAGATACACAGGACCAATTTGACACACTGAGAATCCCTCAACTATAATAGCATTGGGTTATTTTTCACCAGTAAAACATCTCTGGAGGGCCTGGCATTCCTGGATGTCTATTTCTAAGGAGGCAGATGGTACATTAACCCCTTAAGGACTGAGCCCTTTTTTGCAATTCTTACCACTGTCACTTTTAAGCATTAATAACTCAGACGCTTTTACCGATTATTCTGATACCGAGAATGTTTTTTCGTGACATATTCTACTTTATTTTAGTGGTAAATTTTCGTCGCTACTTGCATCCTTTCTTGGTGAAAAATCCCAAAATGTCATGAAAATTTAGCATTTTTCTAACTCTGAAACTCTCTGCTTGTAAGGAAAATGGCTATTGCAAAAAATTTTTATATCGATTCACAAATACAATATGTCCACTTTATGTTGGCATCATAAAAAGGAGTTTTTTGGTACTCACCGTAAAATCTCTTTCTTGTAGCCTTCATTGGGGGACACCAAGTGGCTCTTGCCACTAGGAGGCGCTGACACTAGGAAATAGAAAAAGTCGGCTCCTCCCTGGCAGGATATACCCGCCCACCTGCAGTGAGGCAACCAGTTTAGTCACAAAGCAATAGGAGAAGCCAGTGAGGAATTATGTCCGAAGGACCCTAGAAAGGAATCCCGGAGAACCTAAGAACCGAAAATGGGTGGGTGCGGTGGCCCCCAATGAAGGCTACGAGAAGGATTTTACGGTGAGTACAAAAAAAATCTCCTTTTCTCGGTCGCTCTTCATTGGGGGATACCTAACTGATGGGACTTACCAAAGCAGTCCCCCTAGGGTGGGAAAAACAACCACCAACTAAAGAAGAAAGTCCCAGGACTGAACCCACATGTCCGTAAGGACTGCGGACGAGCCTTCAGGTCGAAGACACCCTAGGTCCAGAAAAAAAAGAGCTCCCGCAAGATCTCTAGACCAAGGAGATGGACCAGGACCCAAAAGGAAAGGTCCGTCCTTTGTAGAGACCCAATGCAACAGGCAGAAAAAAGGAAACGGATGTCCGCAAAAACTCTCAAGGCGAAAAACTGCCATAAAAAGTGAAGGAGTGCAGAACAGAAATACTGCCCGACGAAGGGATCGCGGAGGAGTCGGGGGCCGGTCGCTACAATGTCCCAGAACGGAACCATCACCAAGGCTCAAGGAAATGGAAAGCCGCTTGAAAGGAAATCACACCGTAGCATCGTAGTACAGAGCCCCAATAAGGGGAACAACAGTGATAGACCAGAATGGACCGAGTAGACCAGAGCAGCCTTAAGAAACATCCTGCCAGAACGGGAATGGAGGGAGAACAAACAAGAACCCAGCTTACACGCCCAGGGTCTGGGCATAGGAAAAATTACTCTAGAAGACTGCGGAGTAAACACCGTATGACTGCCACAGACAAAGGGTAAGGAAAACACATCTCTTCCAGGGAGAGCACGAGGCTGTGATGGTGAACAGAAAGCACACAAGCCGAGGCAGGAAAAATCACTGTTGAACGTTCAGCAAAACAAAAGACACAAAAAACAAAGTAGTCCCTCCATAGGAGGGAAAAAAACAAGGGTGGTCGAAACGACAACACAAGTACAGACCTATGACAAGCACCCTGAGCCCTGCACCCCTTGTGGAAGGGGATTGGCGAGCACGCTAGGCGCAGAAGGAGCAGGGAAATACAACCACTGGGTGGATGAATCCCCAGGCCCCAGCATCAACCCTGGCCGCGTGGGGAAGCCACCTAGCGACCCAAGAGGGACTGGAACCCGTACACTGAAGCTGGGCAACAAACACAAGATGTGTCGAGAGCCATTCCAGATAGTGAGCAGAAGGTACCTAGTAGGCAACTGAGTCACCCTGGACAGGGACCCCGGAAGTAGTCCCCCTAGGGTGGAGCACAGGGAGGGGCTGAACTTACAGGCGCCCAGGCAGCCCCCTGTCAGAACAGAGGTGCTGAACTGCCTCAGAACCGCGGGGACGATCACCGGAAACCCCTGGGCGCACCCCACCGACTCTGAAGGAAGGAGGGCTCTAAGCCTACAAAGCGGTCCCAGCATATGTAGGAAACACAGACATGGGGACCCCACGAGAACAGTGGGGTACCAAGACTGCAGACATCTAAGGATCCAGCAGGAAGGGAGGTATGCCCCCAGCAGACCAACAGTGCAACCCAAGAAGGGAGAACAGAGTGATGCAGCAAAAGGAAGGAAAAGTCCTAAAAACCCACATGCACACTCTCTGCGGGACAGCACCTGGAAGAGAGACACCGGACTAAAGCTGCAGTAGCAGCCGAATGGGGAAGGTGACCAGGTGGAGTAGAGCACCAAGCAGACACAGTCTGGCCATGTGGGAAATAGACTGCAGCCACGTCTGGTCCCGCACACGGAACACACAGTGGAGAGAGAGATACCAGCCTGCAGACAGAGTAGCAGGCATGCAGAGAGGGACCTGGCCAAGTAGGTAACCCTATAAACCAGTATGTGGTGCATTGTAGAAGGCACATGGGCAACTCAGAGATTCACATGTAAACTACCATGGCAGTGGAGAACTACTGTCCACGGGGTGGCAATACATGGGAGATGACCCGAAGGTGGAAGGGCAGGGGGGGCCAAGAAACCCCGCCCCTTGTAGAGGGAGAAACAGAGGGACCATGGAATGTATCCCTGTCATCCCGTATAGTGTCCGAGGGACACGCTGGGTCAGGTCCAAGTATACCACGCACAATAGGGATACTGGAACTCCAGCTGCAAAAACATCCGCCGTCTGACATTCGTCAGAAGAAGATATGCAGACAGCAGTCTGGCTTACTGATATGGGCCCCTAGGTAACAGCGAGTGAGTCCATCGGAACCACGTACTGTAGAGAGGTACCGGAAGTCCAGGCGCAGATACACCAGCCATGTGATGTGTAACCAGTGGTGCAGGAAACCCTGCAGATCACTACCTAGCTTACAGGTACAGGACCATGGAAGAAGAGTCACGTCATTGGCACCTCGCTCAGAAGCGAGGTACCGGAACTCCAGCCGCAGATACATCAGTCGTTTGCTGCATGACAGGCGGCAAGAGAAACCATACAGACCATTGTCCGGCTCACTGGTACGGGTCCATAGTAGATAATGGAACACTCCGACGGATGCCTCGCAGTAGTGAGGGACCGAAACTGCAGAAGCAGACACACCAGTTGTTTGATGTAGGACAGGCGGTGTAGAGAACCACGCAGACCAATGTCTGGCTTACTGGTAGCCAAAGTAAACAACTATGTATCCCATCGGTACCTCACCCAGGAGCGAGGTACCAGAACTCAAGCCGCACATACATTAGCCGCTTGAAGTAGGACAGACGGTGTAAGTAACTATGCCGACCACCTTCTGGCTTACAGGTACGGATCCACAGAAGACAACTATGCATACCATCGGCACTTCGCCCAGGAGTGAGGAACTGGAACCCCAGGTGCAGAGACATCAGCCATTTGATGTATGGCAGGTGGAGTAGGCAACCATGCAGACCACTGCCTTGCCTACTTGCATGGATGCACAGAAGACAAGGCTACAGATAGCCGTGCGAGCAGGGGCAGTGGGGGACCCGGACCCAGGGTGCAACCTCCAAGCGCTGGCCGTTGGCGGGAAGGGGTTGACGGTGCATACTCTATGACCCGTGCCCCTCTATGACCCGCATTCCTTCCCCCTGAATTGTCTGAATTGACATGCGATTTCCTGCGATCGCCGACATGGGGGGGGGGGGGGGGGGGGGGGTTGGTTGTCTCAGAACCCCCCTTGGCGATGTGCCGGGACGCCTGCTGAATGATTTCAGCAGGCATCCCGGTCCCGTCCCCAACCGGCTAGCGGCAGGGACCGGAATTGCCACGGGCGTATCCATACGTCCTGAGTCCTTAAGGACTTTAAAAAGGGGGCACATGGATATGCCCGCCGTCCTTAAGAGGTTAAGAACCACCATATACTGTAAAGTCACCTCCACCAGTCTACTAATGTGGGAGAGCTGCCACCTGGGTCCCCTCAAGCGGGGGATCCCTAGGGGACAGTTTCTCCGCCTTAGGAGAAACTGTTCCAACATCCAGGACTTTAAGGAGAAGGCGGCTGAACTGAGACAGATTTTGGGAAAGAGGATATCTGGATGGAGTACTCAAACCAGCCTTCCAAAAAGCCTTGGAGACCCCTAGAGAGACTTCTGACAGCTAAACCTAGAGAGATGGGAAGACAGCCCCTAAGGATCATTGGCACATATGACAACGAGGCTCACCAGGTACGAAACCTCATTCAGCAACATTGGGACATTCTTAAACTAGATGCGGATCTGGTCGATGTCCTCACACATACACCTTCCCTCACTTACTGTAAGGGGCGTAATCTTGCTGATATACTTACTCAAAGTTATCCATCTCCTAGAACAGTGATTATGGATTCTTGGTTGAATCTATCCCCCACAGCAGGATGCGCACCCTGCGGGCATTGCAGAGCTTGTGGCAATGTAGAAAAAAAACATAAAGGTTTAGTGGATCCCAGAACTACTAAACTGTGTCGCATCAATGGGTTCATCAATTGTAGCACTAAATCTGTCATATACGTTGCCATCTGCCCCTGCAATAAGTTTTACGTAGGCAAAACATTATGGGGGAGATCAAAACCTGTCCAGAGGAAAAATTGCTAAGTTGTCCATAGCAACCAATCAGATCGCTTCTTTTATTTCTCAGAGGCCTTGTTAAAAATGAAAGAAGCGATCTGATTGGTTGCTATGGGCAACTCAGCAACTTTTCCTCTGGACATATTTTGATAAATCCCCCCCTTAGAGAGTAAAAGAATTCTAGAGCACCTGGGAGATGCTGTAGGAGTGATGACAGCGGTGCCCGGCTAGACAGGCTTCCGCTGAGCTGGGAGGAGACCACGGCCCTGAACCAGGAAGTCAGATGAGGGAGAAAGCCTCCGACATCCTTGGTAGCAATAACGACCCCTGCAGTGCCCCAAGCCTGGAGGGCTCGCTGCGGGGAGGAAGGGGGGCGGAGCTAAGCTCCGTTCATGAGTTGCACAGAAAGGCGCTGAGCTTTCCCAAAGCAGCGCCGACAGAGGGGTGGGGGGTTAGAGAGACAGAGCACGGGGAGAAGAGGGGCGGAGCTACCTGCAGCCATTATGTTGCCCGCTGGCCAGCGCAGCGCTGGAGGCAGCTGAAGGATATAAAGTCTGTGGCCACAGAAAGCACAGGGAGACTCTGCAAAGCCGGTGGCTGCCCTGAGACGGAAACTGCCGCCGTAACTCCTATCCTATAGGCTGATGAGCACTGGTGGGAGACCAAGAGGAGCGAGCAGGGGCAGTGGGGAACCGTATCCAGGGTACAACCTCCAGGCGCTGAACCTTTGTTGCATATGGGGGAACAGGTAGCACCATGCTCCTGAACCCCCACCTGAAAATGGGAAACAAAAAGGAGAGAGAAAAAAAAAAAAAAAAAAAGCTCCCAGACCTGTGTCTTGCCTCCTACCGACACTAGCTAAAACTGATTACCTCACTTCCAGTGGGCGGGTATATTCTGCCAGGGAAGCGACAACTTTTTTTCCCCCCTAGTGTCAGCCCCTCCTAGTGGCAAGAGCTTATACTCATCAGTGTGTGTCCCCCAATGAAGAGCGACCGAGAAAAGGGACTTACCAGTATCTACTTTAAATCAGTAAATGGTCTGAAAGACACTGATTTTAAATATTTAACTTCTATCTTTCTACTTGCTTGCTTCCTGCTATAAGTCTGCAAAGAGGCTATGTCCTGCATGCTTATGCACAGAGAGGACTACTAAGCTTGGCGATATGACAAAGAGCTAGTAAAGCTGCTGCATTTGCAGGAATTCTGTGGGGTAATGCAAGTGAGTAGAAAGAAACTACAGAACCAGGCAGCATCTTAAGCTATTTACTGATTACTGTAGTTTTGGCAGGGGTAGGTTTGGAGCTGCCAGTCTCTTTAACCCCTTAAGGACTCAGGGTTTTTCAGTTTTTGCACTTACGTTTTTTCCTCCTTACCTTTTAAAAATCATAACCCTTTCAATTTTCCACCTAAAAATCCATATTATGGCTTATTCTTTGCGTCGCCAATTCTACTTTGCAGTGACATTAGTCATTTTACCCAAAAATGCACGGCGAAACGGAAAAAAAAAATCATTGTGCGACAAAATCGAAGAAAAAACGCCATTTTGTAACTTTTGGGGGCTTCCGTTTCTACGCAGTGCATATTTCGGTAAAAATGACACCTTATTATTCTGTAGGTCCATACGGTTAAAATGATACCCTACTTATATAGGTTTGATTTTGTCGCACTTCTGGAAAAAATCATAACTACATGCAGGAAAATGTATACGTTTAAAAATGTCATCTTCTGATCCCTATAACTTTTTTATTTTTCCACGTACAGGGCGGTATGAGGACTAATTTTTTGCGCCGTGATCTGAAGTTTTTATCGGTATGATTTTTGTTTTGATCGGACTTTTTGATCACTTTTTATTCATTTTTTAATGGTATAAAAAGTGACCAAAATACGCTTTTTTGGACTTTGGAATTTTTTTGCGCGCACGCCATTGACCGTGCGATTTAATTAATGATATATTTTTATAGTTCGGACATTTCCGCACGCGGCGATACCACGTTTTTTTTGTTGTTTTTTTTTACACTGTTTTATTTTTTTATGGGAAAAGGGGGGTGATTCAAACTTTTATTAGGGAAGGGGTTAAATGACCTTTATTAACACTTTTTTTTTTGCAGTGTTATAGGTCCCATAGGGACCTATAACACTGCACACACTGATCTTTTACACAGATCACAGGCGTGTATTAACAAGCCTGTGATCAGTGTTATCGGCGTTTGACTGCTCCTGCCTGGATCTCAGGCACGGAGCAGTCATTCGCCGATCGGACACCGAGGAGGCAGGTACGGGCCCTCCCGGTGTCCGGTCAGCTGTTCGGGACGCCGCGATTTCACGGCGGCGGTCCCGAACAGCCCGACTGAGCAGCCGGGTCACTTTCACTTTCGCTTTAGAAGCGGCGGTCAGCTTTGACCGCCGCTTCTAAAGGGTTAATACCACACATCGCCGCGATCGGCGATGTGTGGTATTAGCCGCGGGTCCCGGCCGTTGATGAGCGCCGGGACCGACGCGATATGATGCGGGATCGCGGCGCGATCCCGCTTCATATCGCGGGAGCCGGCGCAGGACGTAAATATACGTCCTGCGTCGTTAAGGGGTTAAAGGAATAAGTTAAACAATTGTCAAAACATTTGGCTTGGGCTAGGTACATTGCCGTTGTACTCCGTTCCGTTCTGGGTCCCTTCGGCTTTTTTGTGCCAAATGGCCCCAAAATGCCTCATGGGCACAACGGACACCACAGGGTCACGATGGATCCTATTGACTTGAATGTGGTCCAATCAGGGATCTGGAAGTTTACCCGTGGAAAAAAAAAAAAAGTGCACACACTTTTTCTTTGCTAAACTCCCGTTGCTCCGAAAGACTGTTTGTAGGAGCTCAAAATAACTAATCGGAAGTACGGAGGCGGCATTATGTGGAACTTACCGAGACCTACGTCTTCCACCATAGTATCGATCACGGTCTGGTGACCTTGATCTGGAATACTTTCTGCTGTCTCTTGTTCCTCCTCCACCAGAATATCTTCTTACAGGGCTGCGAGAATATCTACGTGATCGAGTACGGGAACTTGATCTACGCCTGCGGCTCTCTCTCCTCGATCTGGAGCTAGATCTAGACCTGGAAGATGACCTGGAGCTGGACGATGACGAGGAAGAGGACGATGATGATGAAGAGGAAGACCTCCTTCTAAACATGAAAGAAAAACCAAGATAAGATGTCAAAGGCCGTCCAAGCACACTATACTACTCTTTATAAAGTATGTATAATATTGAAAGAAAAATATTTTACAGTATTATTAAAACTCATTTTTTGCAAACAGATTATTTAAAAATGTTGCAAGGGTAAGAAACTGGTAACAACCCTACTTACCCAAGCGGCACTCCAATTCTGAGATCATACACTTATACCTTATCTTGTGAATGGTGGCATTATTGGTCGGACAGCCCCTTTAAACTGTTGTACTCATCAGAACATTATGCTATTAACACTAGGATTTTAACCCCTTAAAGACCAGGCCCATTTTATTTTAGCATTTTCATTTTTTCCTCCGCGCCTTCTAAAAATCATAACTCTTATATTTCCATCCACAGACCCATATGAGGGCTTGATGTTTGCGTCACCAATTTTACTTTGTAATGACATCACTTATTTTATCATAAAATGTACGGTGCAACCAAAAATATATTATTTATGTGGGAAAATTGAAAAGAAAGCAGCAATTTAGCAAATTTTGGAAGGTTTTGTTTTCACGCTGTACACTTTATGGTAAAAATTACATATTTTCTTTATTCTGTGGGTTAATACGATTAAAATGATACCCATGTTTTATGCTTTTCTATAATTTTACCACTTAAAAAAAAAAAAAAATCTCAAACTATTAGGGAATTGCCCTATTTTTTACCACCTATAAAAAAACTTTTATTTTTCCGTACACTGGTCTGTATGAGGGCTACATTTTTTGTGCCGTGATCTGTAGTTTTTATTGCTACCACTATTGCTTAGGTTTTACTTTAAATTAATAAAATTTTTAATAAATTTTTTTAAAATGCTTTCCCCCGACTCCATACTAAGTTCTGCTGTGCACAATTTCCCCTGGCAGTTATGTCTACGAGAGAAGGGAGAGGTAGAGCCCTGACATATTTGTCAGATTAAGCAGGACAGTCAGCTAGGCAAAAGGTTTCGGCTTTCTTCAGAACTTACATTAGCTTTTACATAATAGGGCAGGACCCTGCATTCTTCCAATCAAAACAACAGACCCCACCACAGAAACTAATGGACCCCATTGCAAGTTAATGGTGTAATTTGTAAGACATATCCGACTCTGCCATCATGGTTTCCAATACAACAGACTATTTGGCAGTGTTAATAGAGCCTTACTCACAATCTATAGAAGCAAATTGCTAAAGAATTTCTATCCTATGTTAATTAAGGTGCTTAAAGGGGTACTCCGCCCCTAGACATCTTATTCCCTATCCAAAGGATAGGGGATAAGATGTCAGATCGCCGCAGTCCCGCTGCTGGGGATCCCTGCTGCGGCACCGCGCTATCATTACAGCACAGAGAGAGTTCGCTCTGCACGTAATGACGGGCAATACAGGGGCCGGAGCATAGTTATGTCACGGCTCCGCCCCTCGTGACGTCACGGCCCTCCCCTTTCAATACAAGTCTATGGGAGGGGGTGTGGCGGTCGTCACGCCCCCTGCCATAGACTTGCATTAAGGAGACGGGCCGTGATACCATGAGGGGCGGAGCCATGACGTCACGCTGCTCTGTCCCCTGTATCGCCCGTCATTACGCACAGAGCGAACTCGCTTTGTGCTGTAATGATAGCGCGGTGCCACAGCGGCGATCCTGGGGCTCCTTTGGATAGGGGATAAGATGTCTAGGGGCAGAGTACCCCTTTAATTTTGCAAGGAAATTAAGAATAAATAGAAAATTATAGTGCAAGAACGTCCATAGACTCTGAAGGAGCACTTTAGGCAAATCATCATTTAACCTAGTACAGGGATTAACTTTAAAAAAAAAAATAATTGTCATGCACCGCCATAGGCCCTGGAGTAGGCATAATCATCAGTTTTATCTGGAGTATTCCTTTAGAAGGGAAAAAAGGTTTGCTTCATACTTTAAAGCAAACATATCACACCCATTTAAAGAATAACATTTTAAAATTAAAAGGCTTTTCTGAGATAAACTTTGTTGATCTACCCCAAGGATTTCAAATAGGTGGGGTGATGACACGCCGGCTGACCAGCTGTTGGCCTGAGCCAATGCTCCTACATAGACAGAAGTAGGCAGCGCCGTACATTGGCCGACATTTATCATTGTCTTTAGACTGTTTTCTGTGTCTAGAAAAGGTGCAAAAAAAAGCGAAAGTAGGGTTTGTGTGTGCCTTTTGGTTTACACATTTCTGCCGATTTTGAGTTGCAATCAACTGATTTTGGCAATACACATGATATGGAAGGGTTTTATCAACTGCCCCTTTTCGTGAAAAGGCGCAAAAAAGGTGGAAAGCCACTGAAAAGTCTCTAAAACTGCACCAGAACCAGACTTAGCTTAGCTTTTTGGTGTATGAAGAGAGAAATTTCAGAAAATCTGTACCTGCATAAAATGTATCAAATGCTCTGTGACCATTTAATACATTTGGTGCTCCTACACATTACCGGCACACACAAAAAAAAAGTGTAGAAAAATATTTCACTTACACCTACAATGATAAATGCCGGCCATAGTGCAGGTAACTGCAGCTTGGGTCCCACTGAAGTGAATGGGAGCTGAGCTGCAGTAACATAGCACAGCTAACATACAACATATGGAGTAGTCTCTGGCTATGCAGTGTCGTAGCTCTGGTAAACCACTAATACTGATTACCTATTCTGAGGATAGCTCATCAATAAATTTAGCTACAAAACTTGTTAGAAGACATATACCCTGCTCAAGTAAACCATGAATAATGAAATTGATAATCATCCTTTATATCTTTGTTGGCTATGTACAACTCCTGTATGATCTGCTTAGTGTCTTTATATAACCGTGCATGTATGTATAACATGGCTCTTTCATAAGAACTTATGTTAGAGCATTGATATCCAAACAATGATTAAAATAGGGCCATATACAAAAAGCATTACTGCCCCATTCCAATTACCGGTTGGGGAGTTCCGGCCCCTCTAATGCAGAAGACTCTGGGCCTCCCGCCCTCCCCCGTAAAGTCCGACCCATACGACATACGGCTGGGGAGAATCGAAAGTTACCGACCGGGAGGCCTCTTTACGACCTGAAGAAGTCCCAGGGGCCTGTGTATGTGGGGCCCTTTTGTTGCCACTGCTTGCAGGAGTTTGAGCTGCAGGGCCAGAAGCTGATTCATCCTCACTGCCCCCAAAGCTGGTTATAAATTTAATAGCTTCCTCACGCCCTTGGCTTGGAGAGCGAGAATGTGAAGCAGATGAAGACTCTGACTGGGACCTGTAAAAAAAACAAATAGAAGATGTATTTCAGATTCTATCTGCAAAACTCAATAAATTGACAGCAATAAAAAGAACTATTTAAAAGGAAGTCAGCAATTTGGAGTCCTCAAAACTGCAGTCCGAACAATACAGAGGAAGGGGAGAAGAGTAATTACACCTTGTGTTCAGTCTTTTAATGTCTCAGTCATAACTGCAGCAAATGCCCAGGAGGTGGGCCCTTCAATTTCATGCTGCCTGAACCGTAAGTCATCAGAGCAGCCAGCCTTGATTGACAGATCTTCCCACAAACCGAGAGCTTTATCAATCAAGGCTAGTGGAGCAGGGAGACGCTTTTGGTGACTGCCACAATATTTGTTTGGGCGGTGTGAAGTGATGACAGGTTCCCTTTAGTGCTTTTCCCTGCCTCACCTCATGATACTTACCATAGCAGCAGCAAGAAAATTTAGACAACCTTTTGAATGAGCAGAAAGGAATGTGGATTTCACGCCACAGCTCTTAGCGATCATCATACCGCTATCCCACAGGCTTATAATGGAGCAGGAAGACTATCACTATGAGCTGGAGGGTAAACTGCACAGCTGCGCACTTCTCCCGGCTCGGTGTTTTTTTTGTAACATATCCAAAGTTGATTTTTTAAATTTTGTTTTTTGTCAGGCACAACATTTTTTGTTATGTACATTTTATTTATTTATTTTTTTAGGGAAAAAACAAAAACTAATTTTTCTTCAAATTTTACATACCTTCTGTAAGGATCATATGTTGGACTGTCTCTTCTGGCATAGCTGTGCAAAGTAAGAAAATAAATAAAAGTTAAATTTATGCTTCAAGTTACAGAAGTAAAAATAGGGCCTCATTAATATATAGCCATTTATTTTTTGCCTGCCAAAGCCCTTTCTTTTACCTGGGTGGACTGATCTTTCTTCCTTTAAGTCGCTTTTCCCTAAATTCTCTTCTTTGCCGTCGTGAACGTCGTCCCTAGAATTATACAGAGACAAGTTTACCAAATATAGATCCTGCTGAGTATAATCTTTAAAAAAAATTAAAGGGATTTGAGGGCATAAACTGGCAAATGTACTAAGGAAAGCCCAATTTATAGAGGGTGATGTGGGCAAGTTACTGTCTGAAGATGTCAGGCCTGTTGCAATGAACCATGTCACGTCCAGCTGTCTTTTGGTGCAGATCCTTACAGAATACATGGCCTTCTCCTCTTCTAAAGCTTTAGCATGTTTTATTGCTTCAGACTCTTCTTTATCTTTACGTAGCATCCTGCAAGACACAAAACACAACAAGGAGACAATTAATTGAGTGATAAATGGCACTTCCATGTAAAAAATAAAAATAAAGATTTTTTTGTAATCACCGTAAACTCTCTCTCAAAGCCGTCATTGGGGACGCCTTACTGATGTGTATATGCTCTTGCCACTAGGAGGCGCTGACATCAAGGGGAAAAAAGTCCGCTCCTCTGTGGCAGGATATACCCGCCCACTGGAAGTGAGGTAATCAGTTTTGTCACAAAGCAGTAGGAGAAGCCAACAAAGAAATACGTCCGATGAACCACAGAAAAGAATCCCGGACAAAAAAAAACCAAGAACCTGGAGGAGGGGAGAGCAGAGCCACCCAAGAAGCGACTGACGAGTCGTGGGGGGCAGATTGATCCGGCGGTGGAGGGAGCGAGGATACTTGTCCCACAGGGACAGGATGGCCCTCTGAAGAGGGTGGCACCGAAACTGAGCAAAAGGAACGGTTTCCATGGCCGCCACCATCCTGCCCAACATTTCCATACACGAACGGATGGCCACTGGTTTCGTCCGGCACAATAGCCGGATCCCGGACAGAAGAGCAATCCGCTTGTCTGGTGGAAGCAGAACCTGAGCCTTCTTTGTGTCAAAGCGAAGCCCTAGGAAGACCAGAGACTGGGAGGGAAAAAGGTTGGATTTCTCCTGGTAGACTCTCCTGACTTTGTGCAAAGGATGGAGCTTTGATCAACAGGTCTTTCAAATAAGAAAGCACCGACACACACACCCCCACCCCCACCGGCGGTGGAAGAAACCATGCAGACCACTGTCTGGCTTACTGGTATGGGTCCATAATATACAAGGAGACACTCCTTCAGATACCTTGCAATGCAGTGGGGTACCGGAACTCCAGCCGCAGATACATCAGCTATGTGATGAGCGACAGGCTACGGAGGAAACCATGCAGACCACTGTCTGGTTTACTGGTATGGGTACATAATATACAAGGAGACACTCCTTCAGATACCTTGCAAAGCAGTGGGGTACCGGAACTCCAGCCGCAGATACATCAGCTATGTGATGAGCGACAGGCTACGGAGGAAACCATGCAGACCACTGTCTGGCTTTCTGGTATGGGTCCATAGTATACAAGGAGACACTCCTGTAGATACCTCTCACTAGCACTGGGGTACCGGAATGCCAGGCGCAGACAAGGCAGCTGAAATCGGCGGGAACATGTAGCACCACGCTCCTCAACCCCCACGTAAAAAGGAAAACAAAAGGGAGGAAAAAACCTCACTTCACCGCCCTAATTAGAAAATAATATAAGACGACCAGGTCTGGAGAGCACCAGACCTGTGCCTTGCCTCCTACTGACACTAAGCTAAACTGGTTACCTCACTTCCAGTGGGCGGGTATATCCTGCCAGGGAGAAGCAGACTTTTTTTCCTTAGTGTCAGCGTCTCCTAGTGGCAAGAGCATATACCCATTAGTAAGATGTCCCCCAATGAAGAGCGACCGAGAAAGTAGGTGCTTCCAATTGCAGTAACATCCACTCTGGACAGTATTGTCCAGATAATATGCAACTATTGGCTGTACTTTGTGCCACCATCCTTTTCACTCAAGGGAAATCTACAATAGTCCAGCATCCATTCAACTCATATTGTTTATTCCAGCAAAGCGTATAAAAATAGCAGCAACGATTTGATCTGAGAAACAAGTTTGGGTCTTTGCTCCACTATCCTTATAATGGTACATCAGCCTGGTTCTCAAAGCAATTACCTGCATAGCAAGAGGAGCAGCCGTAGGAGAAAAGGAAGTCATATCAGTTGCTAGGCCTACAAATTGAACCCCCTACACATCTTGTTCAAGTACCTGACAAAGTCTCCCTCAGCCATTCCATAAGTGGTCGCCTGCTTGTTCAGATCAGCAACCTGCTCTTCTGTTATTTCATCAACATCCACTTCCACATCTGGAAAGAACAAGTTAAGGGACCATGATCAGTTTAGGTAATATTTATCACAAATGCAATGGGATTATCTAATGAGTTTGAGCGAGCTGACTATATCTTGAGATCGGTGGGGGTCTCAGCTCGCGCCAAGCCAGAGTGAAGCATGCTGCCTTGTTCTTCACTCAGCCTATTATGTTAAAGTCCAATACAAAATACCACACAACAACGAGATGAAAAATTATTATATAGCCTTTATTGATAAAGATAAAGTACACAAAAAAACCATAACCCCAATAACAATAAGTATTCCCATAAAAACAAAAAGACATAAAACAATATGAAAGGATGGGACGAGTGCTAATTTTATAAAGATGTAGTAATATATAGGTACTCCCAGGTTGTGGCTCAATGAACCATACTAAATGCCAGTATAATGCACATATTTCCATCAGGGATTAAGGGTCCAACATAGGCAGTACACAAACAATAGAGCACAAAAGTTGCAAAGATTCCACAGTGTTACTTCCTATACCACTTGGTGGGTAAGGAAATTACACTGGCGAACCTTTGCAATTTTTATTTCTTTGTATCAATAAATGCTCTATAAAATATTTTTCATCTAATTATTGTTGTTTGGTATTTTGTGTGGGACTTTAACATAATAGGTTTGGTGGTGTTCTGTCTAATTCCATAATCTTTTGGACACATTCGTTGTGGTTCCTATATATATGAGGGTTGATGGCTATATCAAGAGATCAGTGGTTTTAGTTCTTAGACACCTATGCATGTCAAAAGTTTTTACTCCAGTCATATACACAAACCAACCAAAAAAGATTTCAGTACAAACAAAATTACCTATGTCTGGGATAACCTCATCTTCATCAGATTTACTCTCATCATCAGAATCTTCTTCCTCTTTGTCAGAGCTTCCTAGATCAGCCACTGTGCTGTCATCATATGTGTACCCAATTGAGGCTTTCTTTTCTGCCAATCTATGTTAAAAGGAAGGAACACACAGAGTATATTACTCCAAATGTCTGCAGTAGGTTTTCCACTCTATTTATAATTCCATATGGAACATAAGAATATATGGGGAAAAAAAAAAATTCTACCTATCTGTATCCAAATACAGAAAAATATGTACACCCACAATACATTAGCTTTTTTAGTTTATTGTACAAATATTTGTATTTTAGTCTTTTTTTTTTTTCTTTTTTTAAGCAGATCTATTTCACAATTTTTTTTCTCCTTTAAAAGAAGTACTTCAGTGGAATTTTTTTTAATCTTCCCTCTGTGCCTAGGCTACATGACAGTGCGCTCAGCCTATCAGTGGCCGGGGCGGAACATCGCTGCCGCCGGTGATAGGCTGACGGCTGTCAGACGTTCCCGTCCCCATCATAAGGCTGACGTAGGCAAGTTACAGTTTATTTTGTTTATCTTTTGCAGCCCGGGCATAGGGATACAGCGTACAGCAGTGGTCTCAAACCTGCGGACCTCCAGCTGTTGCATGCTGGGAGTGGTAGTTTTGCAACATCCAGAGGTCCGCAGCTTGGAGACCACTGGCGTACAGTATAGAGTTCCAGCGCCGGTGGCCCGCCACAAAGAGGAGGAGGGCAGTGCTTGCGGGCGACATGTGTGAGTAGTACCTCGCTGGGCTGATAATTTATTTGGGGGGGGGAGCAGAACAGCGCTGGCGGGTAATATGATTTGGGGGGAGCAGAACAGCGCTGGCGGGTAATATGATTTGGGGGGAGCAGAACAGCGCTGGCGGGTCACATGATTGGGGGGGGAGGTGGGGAGAAGAACAAAGCTCACGCAGGTCACATGATTGGGGGGGGAGGTGGGGAGAAGAACAAAGCTCGCGCGGGTCACATGATTTGGGGGAGGGGGTGAAAAAAATACCGTTTTATACCGTGGAACCCCCATAAGTTACAAAAATACCGTGATACACATTTTTGGTCATACCGCCCAGCTCTAATGGAATACACAGTTAATTATGTTATTTCAAATGTAACTCTGACGCAACAGGTAGCCTAGGATTTTAAAAGTGAACAAGTTACCCACATAGAAAAGTAGAAGTTCAGCGCAGGATAACTGTGCAAATAAAAACTTCTACAATCTTCTATGAGTAAGGCTGGTTACACCGGCTGAAACGCGTAACCCTGTTTTCTGCTGTCCTGTGGCTTGAAGAATCAGTTTTTATTTGCACCGTTATCCTGCGCTGGACTTCTACTTTTCTACATTATCCTGGTGTTGGTTCACACAGTTCCGTGCGTCAGGTTATCTGGTCACAAGGTGAGCTGAGGAACTACCTATCTCTAAGTTACCCACATACATTTATATCTAAAGAAGTGTATAAAATCCAGGTGACCACAGTTAAATCTGAGCGATTTAGTCTGGGGTTATCATTTTTGCAAAATGCAGTCAGGTCTTATTACGAAAGGAGGATTACAAAGTCAACCAATACATTTAAATAATTCATAGTATAACCCGAGAGGTGCGGCTATCCAAGATTGCACATAATGAGACATGGATGTAATATAAAATGAATATATGTAATTAACGTTAAAGAACATCTGCGGCAAAAGACAACTTATCCCCTATCCACAGGATAAGGGATAAGTGTCTGATCGCGTGGGGTTCAACAGCTTGGCCTCCGTCTCTGGCAATCTCCCAAAAAGGCCCCGCATTGCCACTCTATGTGAGCAGCTAATGCGCGAAGAGTCAACCTCTCTAAGGTAGATGGTCCCCCCCCTCCCCATACAGCTCTATGGGAAAGGCGGGGAGGCACGAACACTCCCATAGAACTACATTGAGGAGGAGTTTTGGCCACAACATCACGCTGCGGCCGGCACGCCTCCTGCACGGCAGAGCCGTGGCCCCATGCAGGAGATCGCGGGGGGGGGGGGGGGTCCCAGCAGTCGGGTCCCCCGCTATCAAACACTTATCTCCTATCCTGTGGATAAGGGATAAGTTGTCCTTTGCTGCAGATATCCTTTGTGCTTCACTTTCCTGGTCAGATAATATAGAATATTTTGCCATTTTGTTATCTAAATAGGGAAGTACAGACATCGTTTAAAATGAATCATAGTTTAAATGGAAGAGATCATGTCCCCAGGGATAATCATGAAACTTACCTCTTCTTTTCATCATCCCCTGGTCTTTGTAGGCCACCATAAAGTTCATCAATGTAAATCTGGTACAGGCACTGCTCTTCAGAAACTGCATAGAACAAAAGTAAAGTGCAACAAACATTAATAAAAATAAAAAACATAGTATACATACAGAAACAAGTACAAAAAAAATGTAGATCTCAAGCTTTAAGCCATTAAAAGGGGTACTCCGCCCTGAGACATTTTATCCCCTATCCAAGGATAAGGGGGTAAGACGTCTGATCGCAGGGATCCTGCCGCGATCTCTCCTGCAGCACCCAAGTCATCTGCAGCACGGTGCAGAAGCTACTCCGTGCCTAATGACTCACGATACAAATTTTGTGATTTCAAGGCCCGGCCCCTCGTGACGTCCCACCCCCTTAATGCAAGTCTATGGGAGGAAGCGTGGCCGCCATCACACCCCCTCCCATAGATTTGCATTAAGGGGGCAGGGCATGACGTCACAAGGGGGCAGGCCACAACAGTACGGGATCATTAACATTTTGATAGTTCAGACATTTACGCATGCGGTATTACCAAATAGGTTTATTCATTTTTTTTTTTTTTTACGCTTTTTGGGGGTAGAACGGGAAAAGGGATGATTTTTATTGGGGGAGGGGATTTTTCACATTGTTTTAATGTCCCCATAGGGGACTATATACAGCAATTAATTGATTGCTAATACTGTTCAGTGCTATGCATATGCATAGCACTGATTAGTGTTACCGGTCATCTTCTGCTCTGCTGAATCTCAGACCAAAGCAGAAGACCCCAGGAAGGACAGAGACAGGTGAGGACCTGTCGCGCATGATGCAAGCACCGGTCCAGTGCATGAGTCATGTACAGGACGTAAATGTACGTCTTGGTGCGTTAAGTACCACTTCACCAGAACATACATTTACGTCCTGTGTCGTTAAGGGGTTAAAGAGGTTTTCCAGGACTTATGCTGCCAGCTTTGGTCATTGCACCTTTGGCTGGGCCCAAGATTAAAAACCATGTATCTGCATTAAGCATGTGTGAAAGTGACCTGAAGAAAGATCTTATATTCCTGAAATTACATGTGTACATAAATTGGTAACAATGAATATTTCTAAAATTGTTTAGGATCACAGGATGGCATTTACTCGAACAAGGAAACCAAATGTACTACACGTTAAAAAATAAAATAAAGTTTTACTTACTTCCAGCAAAATCATTCTGTACCAAACCACGGTAGCGTTCATAGTTACACTTTCGGTCATCAGCTTCCTGTTCTGGAGTTCTGGTAGAGGCAATAAAAGGCCATTGAAAAATAAATTTGGAATAGAGGTACAGTATGTAAAAGGCAATGAATGCCAAAATAAGGCCTGGCACAGTCTGGGAAACAGGAAAGAAATCTAAATGGAGCATAGATATGAGCATTTCTGCTCCATTCAATTCAAAGTATAACGAGAATGTAGGGAAAGTGTAGGAAGACAACTGTCAATATGCTATTATTTAATTTAAAAGAGAAATAACCATTGCTCACATTGTGGTAAGGAGAGGCGGTTTATATTCTGGAATATAATCTAGATGAGCTCGGACATCAAAGCGGTCAATCATGTTGTTAGGGTCTCCCTGCCAAGGCATCCTAAACAAAAGGAAAAAAAATTATACATAATATAAATAAAATGAGACATTATAGCGATATTATCAAACCGTATTTATGTATCAGGGTACTTACATGTTAACAGGGCTTTCGGCAGCAAGTGCAACAGCAGAATCCAAGTGAATCTTACAGGATCGTCCATGTACTTGAAGGAACTGAGCTGGGTCTTTTTTCTGTATTAAACAAAAGATTTTGTACAGCGTTAGCTACTTGAAAAAAAAAAAAAAATATTATGAAAATCATAAAGACCGGATATAAATGGCATAGGACATATGCATACATCCCAGCACGTTCGCACACTGGGACGTCTCCATACGTCCTAGCGATCTCCGGCACTGCAGCGGGAGTTCCGCCGGAGCAGAGATCACGCTGGTCCCAGCAGCATTGACCCCATAGATGCTGTGATCAATTCTGATCACGGCATCTATGGTGTTGACGAACGCGGGTCACCGTTGGTTGCTATGGCAGCAGGAGGTTAGATCATGACTGCCTGCTATGGAAGCCTGTGCGATCCAGCCAAAGGCTGGATCGCACAGGCTGTACAGTGTGCAGCAGATCGGGTCATACTGTGCTGCAGTACAAATGTATTGCAGCACAGTATAACCTGTAAAAAGTGTAAAGAAATTTTCCAGGTTTATTTCACAATAATTTGGATTTTTTCACCAAAAAATGCTGCATGTGTCAACAAAAATGCACCACTTTATATAAAGCACAATATGTCACGAAAAAACTCACACAGAATCGCTCTGCTCAGAAAAAGCGTTCTAAAGTTTTTACCATTTAAAAGAGACACATGACATGTAAAATAAAAAAAAATAAAAAAAGCCTGGTCATTAAGATAAAAAAAGTGGGTCCGCCCTTAAGGGGTTAACTGGCCACAAAATGTACAGGCAGGTGCTGTATCTCGGATGCAGGAAAAAGGGAGAAGACCAGGGGACAACCAAATGAAGGCGAATGGGAGCTGCAGGGGACTTTATGGCTAGGTATGTATGTATTTGTGTTTTTTTCCCCCTATTTTCCCCCTGCCCTTGCACCATTAGTTTTGAAAAAACACTGGATAACCCCTTTGACTGCTCCCAATCAGCAAAAAAGGAGATTTTTTAGACTTTCCGTAAAATCTCTCTCTCGAAGGATCCATTGGGGAACACAAACTCTGGGTATATGCTGCTGTCTCTAGGAGGTGTGACACTATGGTAACCAAAAAGTCAGCTCCTCCCAGCAGGATATACCCGCCTCCAGGCCACTGAGCAATTCAGTTTAGTCTCAGAGCAATAGGAGGAGACCGACAGGTCAAAAGGAAAAAAAAAAAAAACATGAACTGTCCGAGAACCAGAAGAAACAATAACTGAACACTCCCTCGGACAGATAACCGAAAAGGAACCCCAGAAAAAGGGAAGGAGCTGTGTCCCCCAATGGATCCTTTGAGAAAGAGATTTTACGATAAGTCTAAAAAATCTCCTTTTCTCTATCTGCTCCATTGGGGGACACAGACTCTGGGACGTACCAAAGCCGCCCCTTGGGTGGGCAGAGAAAAAAGGTCAGGCAGTCTGCTGTAGCACCGCCGCCTGTAACACCTTACGGCCCAGACTAGCATCAGCTGATGCAAAAGTATGAACCTGGTAGAATCTAGAAAAAGTTTGCAAAGACGACCAAGTGGCCGCTTTACAGATCTGCGAGGCTGAGGCCTTGTTTCGGAGAGCCCAGGATGCTCCCACAGACAGGGTGGAATGAGCCCTTGCAGGGGTAATCTTCCGAAATAGCACATCGGATCCACAGAGAAATGGTGGCCTTAGAAGCATGCTGTCCCTTACGACGGCCTTCAGCAAGGACAAAAAAAATAAAAAAATAAAGAATCGCACTGAAGAAAGGAAGAGGTGACTGAAAGATAAGTCCGAACAGCTCATATCACATCCAATTTGTGGGGCAGGCGCTCCCTGGGATGAGAAGGAGCAGGACAAAAGGATGGAAGGACGATGTCCTCGTTGAGATGAAAAGCAGAAACAACTTTAGGCAAGAAAGACTGATCTGGTCGGAAAACAACCTTGTCCTGATGAACTATCAGGAAAGGAGAACCGCAGGAGAGAGCTGCAAGTTCAGATACTCTCCTAATGGAGGTAATAGCTGTAAGAAAAGCCACCTTCCAGGATAGGAGGCGAAGGGGAACCTCCCTAAGAGGCTCAAAGGGTGCGTCCTGAAGAGCGCCTAGAACTAAGTTCAAGTCCCAAAGGGGAGAAGGGGATCGGTAAAGGGGTGGGGGCAGCATGTGCCACACCCTGAAGGAAGGTCTGGACATGCGAATTGGAAGCCAGAGGACGCTGAAAGAGAATGGAAAGGGCGGAAACCTAACCCTTAACGGAACTGAGAGCCAGCCCTCGTTCCAACCCCGACTGCAAAAAGGAGAGGAGACAGGGAATGGAAAAGGTAACTGGAGAAAAAGTCTGAGCTTCGCACCAACAAAAGTAAGCCCGCCAGGTGCGGTGATACATTTTTGCAGAGGAGGGCTTGCGAGCCCTGCGCATGGTGCGAATCACCTGAGAAGAGAATCCGCGGGCCCTTAGAACCGCGGTCTCAACCGCCACGCCGTCAAATGCAGCGACTGTAAATTGGGGTGGCAAAGGGGACCCTGTGACAGTAGGTCTGGACGAAGTGGAAGATGGAACGGAGTCCAGAAGCCAGACCACGTCGGCGTACCATGCCCTTCGAGGCCAGTCTGGAGCCACCAGAATGGCGGTGACTCCTTCTGCCTTGAGCTTCCTCAGAACCCTGGGAAGGAGGGGGAGAGGAGGGAACAGGTACGAATCCCGACCACGGAATTACTAGGGCATCCACGGCTAGAGCCAGAAGCTGAGCGCGCTTTATATCTGCTGGGTCCCGGATGCTATCAGCAACCAGGACCCGTGGCTAATACTGGACATCGCCTATCGGGCTAACGCAGGCGGATGTTGACAGCTCAGGCAGTGATTCGTTTGTACAACTACCAACCTGATTGGGCAGCCGCTAGGATGGTGTGTGATGTAATGCAGTATCACTCACATGGATTGGCCCAGGGACAAAAGGATGAGTATATATGAGTAAATAGTGATTGGTGTGATTGCATATAATGGGACACCTAGGATTGGTGCACAGATGGGCTCTTATTGGTTGACTGAATGATGAGGTCATGAGGGCACCACATAAAAGGACACATTTGGCCAGGACATCCAATGCTGTCAGTTTGATCTCCTTGATAAACCCACTCAAGTGGCAAAACATGTCGGGGTGTGACAGTTTATTGTTTTAAAAGCATCTCCACTGTGTCTAAAATATGAACAATATAAAAAGATTGAGAGGGGGTCAGGATAGGCGGGTGAGCCTTTAGACCCTTGCCTGCGGTGCACAGCATAACACGGTGATTGGTATTCCGAGTATCCACCAACGGTTATAGTGTACTGGCTAGCCTCTATTGGACAGCCAAATACATAAATGGCATTAGCATCTATATCTGATAGCCACATATATGAGTGGCATGATAAAATAGCAGTGCCTATATTGCAAGTGCAAGTCACAAGTGTCATACTATGGCAAAATATGTATCCATGTTGCAGGGTGATTGTTGTCATTTGTGATATATGTCCTGTAAAAAGTCCATTTGTATGTACATCTTGTAAATTCAATTACCCTTCCCGGTGAGTTTAGCATTTCAACAATAATTAATTCTCTTTTGATCAGGGCACCATGGAGCCTACATGTCTATCCAGGCTGGGTATAGGTGTGACTAATCCTAGCAGGGGGTTCATTAACACAGCTGCTCTATGACAGGAAAGGTAACACCATTTTAGCCAGCAAGGCACCAGCCTGGGTGTCAATAGATGAAAGATGTATGAAGTTGACCCAATTGGAAAATCCTATATTTTTCAATATTAAATATGGGGGTTAGGGAAGTGCGTCCCTGGCCCTATTATATATGGTTGAATTCTTCATCATTTCACCTTTAAAATTAGTCCTCACATGACCCTTGTGCATTGATCCCTGCCCGAACTGTATGCACTGGGTAAATCATACACAATAAGGGGGTCATGTCAGGTACCCCTAGAAAGAGGATTTGATGGAGAAACCAAATATTAGAAGATTATGTGGGTGCCTGGCCCATGATAGAAGACATTTTCTATTCTTTGGGCACAAAGGTATCATAAGGAAGTGGCAACATCTACCTCTCCTCCTTGTCCTGCCCAGGGGCTGAACATAGAGGTGTCTCCTGTCCATAGCAGGATATAAAACTGCAGACCTGGGGGGGACTAGGGGCGCTTGCATGGGGGGGGACAAGATCTAATTTTGGATGCCAGACGCCATTTCCTACCAGACCCCATGGGATAGACCTCTGTAACTTTCTGTAAGTAAGGATTCTATGTTTTTCCCCTTTATTTTATTTTCTGTGTGGTGAAACTTTGTCTTGTTAACATCTATTTTTACATGTACTGTGAATATTTCTCTTTCATAATAAATCATTCATTAAGTCCTGCCTTATGTCTGGTAAAACGGACGTACATTGTCCTTGAAGAGATTGAAGTTATAGTCTTAAATTTAACTTACCTGTTCGGCTACATTATAGATTCGGATTAATCTTTTTCCTGTTTTTATATACTACTGGGGATAGTAGATTATATTTGGGAATTGTAGCATATCCAGATTGGATTGATAGCTTCCTGTCGGCTTGAAATTGACAGGTGGTGGCAGCGATACCTTTAAACCCGTAAATGTACGTCCTGGTGAGGTGGTACTTAACGCACCAGGACGTACATTTACGTCCTGTGCATAACCGCGGGCATCGGAGCGATGCCCGTGTCATGCGCGGCTGATCCCGGCTGCTGATCGCAGCCAGGGACCCGCCGGCAATGGCCGACGCCCGCGATCTCGCGGGCGTCCGCCATTAACCCCTCAGGTGCCGGGATCAATACAGATCCCGGCATCTGCGGGAGTTCGAGATTTAAATGAACGAACGGATCGCCCGCAGCGCTGCTGCGGGGATCCGATCATTCAGAACGCCGGACGGAGGTCCCCTCACCTTCCTCCGTGCGGCTCCCGGCGTCTCCTGCTCTGGTCTGTGATCGAGCAGACCAGAGCAGGAGATGACCGATAATACTGATCTGTTCTATGTCCTATACATAGAACAGATCAGTATTAGCAATCATGGTATTGCTATGAATAGTCCCCTATGGGGACTATTCAAGTGTAAAAAAAAATGTAAAAAAATGTAAAAGAAAGTAAAAAAAAAAGTGAAAAATCCCCTCCCCCAATAAAAAAGTAAAACGTCCGTTATTTCCTATTTTACCCCCAAAAAGCGTTAAAAACATTTTTTATAGACATATTTGGTATCGCCGCGTGCGTAAATGTCCGAACTATTAAAATAAAATGTTAATGATCCCGTACGGTGAACGGCGTGAACGGAAAAAAAAAGTCCAAAATTCCTACTTTTTTAATACATTTTATTTAAAAAAAAATTATAAAAAATTTATTAAAAGTTTTTTTCTAAGCAAATGTGGTATCAAAAAAAAGTACAGATCATGGTGCAAAAAATGAGCCCCCATACCGCCGGAAAAATAAAAAAGTTATAGGTCATCAAAATAAAGGGATTATAAACGTACTAATTTGGTTAAAAAGTTTGTGATTTTTTTTAAGCGCAACAATAATATAAAAGTATATAATAATGGGTATCATTTTAATCGTATTGACCCTCAGAATAAAGAACACATGTCATTTTTACCATAAATTGTACGGCGTGAAAACAAAACCTTCCAAAATTAGCAAAATTGCGTTTTTCGTTTTAATTTCCACAAAAATAGTGTTTTTTGGTTGCGCCATACATTTTATGATATAATGAGTGATGTCATTACAAAGGACAACTGGTCGCGCAAAAAACAAGCCCTCATACTAGTCTGTGGATGAAAATATAAAAGAGTTTTTAGATGATTAGATGATTTTAAATGATTTTTAGAAGGCGAGGAGGAAAAAATGAAAACGTAAAAATTAAATTGTCTGAGTCCTTAAGGCCAAAATGGGCTGAGTCCTTAAGGGGTTAATTTGGGTGGGGTAAGAGGGATTTTTTTATCATTATTTTCGGTCTAGTGTAGACAAATAGTGATTTTATAGATAACCCTTCCACCCGCACGTCTCGGTTCGTGACAACAAGTGAGGGATATTTACCCTCTAAGTTCAGGAATTAATGTGAATGGGCAAGATAGGCCTAGTAAGGTCTGGTTTGGCACCATAGTGGCCAGACTCAAGTCAGTATCCATTGGTGGCTATATCTGATATAACCCAGAGGTGATAGTTCTCAGACACATAGAATGACACAAGTGGATTTGTGCTTTTAACGTGTTTCTCTCACCTTTTTGTGCAAATATTTAATAAAGTTTTATTTGTAGCACATGTAATATAGAGGTTTATTTAACCCCCTAGGGTTATATTATTGTTAGATGTCCTATATTAACCCTTTAGACGTGATTACACTGCTGGTTAGCTCAGCGGAGCTGTTCGTGACCGCCGCTGTGAAATTGGGAATCCAGGGACAACTGCACCATCATATGGTCTCACAAGGGGTCTGAGGATCTCATCTCGGTACCTAATGGCAGTCAGGCTACCTCTGGCAAGAACATTGAGGGCTGTGCAGCACCGCCAAAGAAATCCCACCCCACACCATTACTGACCCACCGCCAAATCGGTCATGCTGGAGGATGTTGCAGGCAACAGAACGTTCTCCACAGCGTCTACAGACTCTCACATGTGCTCAGTGAAGAGCACAGGGCACCAGTGGCGAATTTGCCAATCTTTGTGTTCTCTGGCAAATGCCAAATGTCCTGCACAGTGTTGGGCAGTAAGCACAACCCCCACCTGTGGACGTCAGGCCCTAATACCACCTTCATGGAGTCTGTTACTGACCATTTGAGTGGACACATGCAAATTTGTGGCCTACTGAAGGTCATTTTGCAGGGCTCTGGCAGTGCTCCTCCTTGAATAAAGGCGGAGTTAGCGGTCCTGTTGCTGAGTTGCTGCCCTCTTACGGCCTCCTCCATGTCTCCTGATGTACTGGCCTGTTTCCTGGTAACGTCTCCATGCTATTAACACTACGCTGAAAGACACAGCAAACCTTCCTGCCACAGATCGCATTGATGTGCCATCCTGGATGAGCTGCACTACCCGAGCCAATTGTGTGGGTTGTAGACTCAGTCTCATGCTACCACTAGAGTGAAAGCACTGCCAGCATTCAAAAGTGAACAAAACATCAGCCAAGAAGCATAGGAACTGAGAAGTGGTATGTGGTCATCACCTGCAGAACCACTCCTTTATTGGGGGTGTCTTGCTAATTG
This sequence comes from Hyla sarda, assembly GCF_029499605.1. NCBI lineage: Eukaryota > Metazoa > Chordata > Amphibia > Anura > Hylidae > Hyla > Hyla sarda. The sequence goes on from NC_079197.1 coordinate 151,111,267, forward strand.
CCTAAAATTTCCACCTGTTGTCTGTTCCATTTGCACAACAGCATGTGAAATTGATTGTCAATCAGTGTTCTTCCTGAGTGTGATTGACTTGGAGTTACATTGTGTTAAGTGTTCCTTTTATTTTTTGAGCAGTGTATATGGTGTCATTTTACTGAAAAGTGCACTGCGTAGAAATCGGAAGCTCCCAGAGATTACAAAATGGTGTTTTTTTTTCCAATTTTGCCCCATAAATATTTTTTTCCTGGGCTCACCATAAATTGTGTGGTAAAATGATTGATGTCATTACAAAGTACAAATGGTGGTGCAAAAAAATAAGCCCTCATATGAGTCTGTAGGTGCAAAATTGAAAGAGTTACGATTTTTAGAAGGTGATGAGGAAAATAAAGTGCAAAAACTGAAAAACCTGTGATACTTAAGGGGTTACATTTTTTGATATTTTGTTTACTTACAATCTTTTCATAGTATTCTCGCCGGCGCTCAGCCCGCTTCTTATAATCCACCATCATCCCCCGGAGCTTCCGCTCGTGTTTACGAGCTTCATGCCACATCCTAGAACCGGTCTTCATCCGACACTTAACTGAGGAGAGATAAGAGTTTACACATATTTTAACAAATAATGGATATTGCTTATATAATATGAACCAAAACTTTGTAAAGACTAGGGCTGCACGATATGGGGAAAATGTGCGATTGCGATTATGGGCCTAAATATTGCGATTTCGATATGCAATGCGATATAATAAATAAATGTTGAAATTCCGCCATTTCATGTCCAATCTCCTCCATTTTACAACTATCCACCCATTTCACATCTACCCCTGTCACATTCTCCCCTCATGGTCACATCTTCCCCCCTATGTCACATTTCGTACTGTAGAAACACACTGGGTTTCCCGGCTGTTTTCAAATCTCCCACCTGATCCGGGAAACCCAGTGTGTTTGCTGCTGAAAAAGACCTTTCCCCATCAGCCAATCATTGGCTTGACATATGACACCGCTGCGGCCAGTGATTGGCTGAAAAGGGAAAGGTCCTACTGCTTGTATGGTAAAGAGGAGACACCGGACCGCATGGAGGGAAACTGCATCTGCAGGGACCGGGAGTAGGTGAGCAGAATAAATTTTTTCTCCCTGCACCCTTACCTTACTTAGCGCAGTGTTTTTCTACCAGGGTGCCTCCAGCTGTTGTGAAACTACTACTCCCAGCATGCCCAGACAGCCTGTGCCAGTCCAGGCATGCTGGGAGTTGTAGTTTTGCAACAACTGGAGGCACCCTGGTTGGGAAACACTGACTTAGTATTTAAATTTGTTTTTACCTGCTCTGGCCTGCAACAGCACACGGGAGCCGGTTCGAGCAGATAATCGCAAGTTTTCCCGGGGAGCTCTAGCGCTATATCGCAAAAAGCAAAAATCGTGATTCGATTGCTTTTGCGATATATCGTGCAGCCCTAGTAAAAACCAATATGATACACTATACATACATGTAATAGGCCAATATACTTAGAGTCAGGGCTGATTCTCGTTTTTCTGCTGCCTGAGAAAACTGAAAATCATCATAGAAAATCATAGGCAAGAAAGGTTTGCATGCAGAATACCTGCAGCAAATAACAGTACCAGGAAAGTGTACTGTATACCTGTATATAACAGTCAAACAGGCACAAAACCACTGTATTTCCAGCCCTGACTGCCTTGCATTCCGTGTTGGTGTCCAGCTGTCAGGTAAATGGAGCAAACAATACAGAATGAGAGACGAGGTGTAAACAGTACGATTTAGATCCACTCCATGGAATATGCTGTTCTTCAGGGACTTTGCAATCTGAAACGTGAGGCAAGATACTAATCTCGCCTCATGGCAGATATAGTGCTAATAATAAAATAAAGAAAGATTCCCTCACACATTGGAGTAGATTTCTACAGGCAGTGATGTTGTGGTACCATATCTCCATCAGAACTGTTCTCCCCAGGTGCCATACAGTTTACCAGATTTCCACCAAGTAACACTGAAAGCCTCTTTAGGGTGCTTTCACACTACGGAATTCCACGAGCAGAATTCCGTGGTGTGAACTTAACATTAGTGTGAATGGGTCTCCGCGAGACCCGTTCACACTGCGGAATTTCCGCCACTGAAATTGTTCTGAGCAAAGAAAGAACATGTTAATTCTTTGCGTGGATTCCGCGAGCACTGCATAGCCGTCAATGGTGACGGCTCAGTGGCCCGCGGCCCTAGCGCCGAAGCCCCGCTGGTGGCGGCCGCTAGGCAGAATCTCCGCTCGCGGAATTCAGTGAACAGAGATTCCGCAGTATGAACGCACCCTTAGGGTAAGGTCACATGTAGTGTATATGCAGCTTATTTCACGTTGCGCGAAATCCGCTGCCCAGCTAAGAAGACTATGAGCACACACACATGGTACTCCGCAGAAGCCTTGTGTGTGCAGTGAGGTTTGATGACAGACCCAAAGCAGGAATGTGACTGACACACAGGCTCACCTCCAAACCTTACTGCAAACAGTGCTGTAGTGGGGAAGCAATGTGTGTGTTCGCAGCAGAATCCGCAGCATATTTCCCACAGTGTAGGATGCGCTACTTGAGAGAGACCCTACCCTTATTGAAGGAATATGACATGCTGTTTAGTTCTGGGCGGTATACCAGTTCATACCGAAATCTTTTTCCTGCACGATTTGAATTTTTCCCATACCGCAATACTGGTTGCCCCCCCCCCCCCCCTCGAATGAATGAATCATCAGCCACATTGCACAGTCCCATCGGCGAAGCTGTTCTGCTTCTCCCCCCCCCCCCCCCCCAAATGAATTATCAGCCGCTGCACTGTACTGCACTATCCTGTGCCTATGCTGCAAAAAATAAAATAAAAAATAAACTTTAACTCACCTTCCTACGTTCCCCCGGAACCGGCCTCACGGTCCCTCCGCTGCTCTTGCTTCTTCCTGGGGATGGGAACGTCACAGAGCCGTCAGCCTATCACTGGGCGAATCGATGTCCTGCCTCGGCCGGTGATAGGCTGAGCACTTTGTCATGTAAGGAGCAGGCCGGCTCCTTACATGACAGTGGGCTCAGCCGATCACCGGCTGAGGCGGGACATCGCTGCGGCCGGTGATACGCTGACGGCTCTGTGACGTTCCCATCCCCAGGAAGCAGCATGAGGCTCGCATCGCTTGACCGTCAGGCCGGTACTGGAGAAACGGGGGAACGTAGGAATGTGAGTTAAAGTTTATTTTGTTTATTTCTGCAGCCCGGGCACAGGATAGTGCAGTACAGTGCCGCGGCTGATAATTATTTGGGGGGGGGGGGGGTTTGAGAGAAGCAGCGCTCGCGGGTCACATGATTGGGGGGGGGAGCTAAAGCCTTTGGCTGTCCGGGCATGCTGGGAGTTGTAGTTTTTCAAAAGCTGGAGGCACCCTGGTTAGGAAAAAGTAGATTTTTTTATGCTTACCGTAAAATCTCTCTCTCAGAGGATCAATTGGGGGGACACAGACCGTGGGTATATCTTGCTGAAACTAGGCATACAAAAAGAAGTCGGCGCCTCCTGGCAGGATATACCTTGCCTACTGACTCAGTTCAGTCCCAAAGCAGTAGGAGAGGACCAACAGAAAACAAACCAGACAAAAAAAAGAACCGAACACATCCCCTCGGACAGAAAAACCAAACCATAGTAACCAAAACAAAGGGGTGGGTGCCGTGTCCCCCAATGGATTCTCCGAGAAAGATTTAACTAAGCATAAAAAAAATAAAAATAATAATAATTCTACTTTTCTCGGTTATCTCCATTGGGAGACACAGAGACCGTGGGACGTACCAGAGCAGTCTCTGGGGTGGTAAAAATACCCAAAACAAAATCAGGCAGAGCCGCCTGCAAAACCTTGCGACCCAAACCGGTGTCAGCGGATGCAAAAGTGTGCACCTGGTAGAATCTGGAGAAGGTGTGCAAAGACGACCAAGTTGCCGCCTTGCATACTTGCAAGGCCGAAGCCCTATTGAGTAGCGCCCAAGAAGCCCCAACAGAAAAATCCGGCGATCCAGAGTAGACGGCAGCTTGTCCCACCAGGCCAAGATGGCCAGCTGGGGGAGGGCAACAGCAGAACTGGGCGAAAGGAACCGCCTCCATGGCCGCCACCGTCCGGCCCAGCACCTCCATGCAGAAATTAATTGGAACAGGAGAGGGGCGACGTAGTTGACGGACACTCTCCGACAGGGAGTGCAGCTTGTCCTGGGGAAGACGAACACTGGCAGCTATAGTGTCGAACAGGAGACCCAGAAAGACAAGGGACTGAGTGGGAGAAAGGTGGGACTTTTCCAGGTTGATCACCCAACTGAAAGCACAGTCTGCACAGTGAAATGAAGGCTCTCCAAGTTTTAGGACCGGGATGGAGCTTTGATCAAAAGATTGTCCAGGTAAGGGATGATCAAGATACCCCGGGCCCGAAGAACGGCAATCACCACCGCCATGACTTTGGTGAAAACCCTGGAAGCCGTGGCCCAGCCAAAAAGATAGAGCCACGAGCTGGAAGGGACCCACCGGAACAGCAAAGCGGACGAATCGCTGATGGGCAGGAAAAATGGGGATGTGCAGATAAGATTCCCGGATATCTACTGAGGAAAAAAACTCCCCTTGATCCATGGATGCGACCACCGAGCGAAAATGGTGTATAGCCGCAAGTGGCGCGTGACACTTGAGGTCCAGAATGGGGCGAGCAGAGCCCCCCTTCTTGGGGACTACAAACAGAATTGAATAGAACCCCGAAAAATGCTCCCCTGGAGGAACTGGAACAATCACTCAATGAGCAAGGAGGGTACTCAAAGCGACCTGAAATGCAGCTGCGAAAGAAGGGGAACGAGGAAGATGGGATCGGAAGAACAGTTCCCGGGGAAAAAGCGAACTCTATCCCGTAACCATCGGATATGATGTTCCGAATCCAGGAGTCCTGAACCTGAGCTAGCCAAATGTCCTGGAAAAGAGACAGATGTCCTCCCACTTAGAGAAGCAGCACCCATAGGTCACATGACTGGGGGGTGGAAAATACCGTTAACTTACAAAAATACTGTGCTACACATTTTTGGTCATACCGCCCAGCTCTAGCTTTGCATGCTTGGGAGGACAACCCGATGCAAAGGACCGAAAGGAAGCAGTCTTCTGACGGGGGTCAGAGCGGAGGGGTTTGTTCTGCGGCAGCAGAGAGCTTTTACCTGGAGTAGCTTTGGATATGATCTCATCATAGGCAGGGGAAGTCCCCGGCCTGAGTTGACTAGCGAGATCCGCCAAGTCCTCCCGAGGAGTGGAGGACAGGATGCCTTGGCGGAGCCGAGACGCCCAAACCGAGACGGCCTTGGATACCCAGGAGGAAGAAAAAGTAGTTAACAAGGACAAATCTGCCGCTTCGAAGGCAAACTTTGCCAAGTTCTTGATCTTCTTGTCCTCCAGATCCTTAAAAAGACGCTGCACCCGCCAGAGGCAGAGTAGTCGACTTGGACAGACGCAAAACCGGAGGATCAACTGCCGGCGGCATCGTCCACTTGGAAACCAGATCCAGAGGAAACTGAGCTTGAAACTTCTTGGTTCCCTGGATGCTTCCAAGCTGTGTCCAGCAAGGCGTCAAATTCAGCATGAGAACTGAAAGCCTTAGGGGAATGCCAAGAGAGGCGAAAAGAAACTTCCGGATTAGGATCCGAAGTTTTTGGGTCCTCCAGATGAAAAAGTGTCCCTGATGGCTGACACCAAGCTGTCCACCATATCAGACACCAGAGTGGTCCTCATGATCAGAGGTGGATTCCAACCCGTCATCCCCTACTTCCCCTGGAGAGTGGGAGCATAGGGTGGTAGCCTAAGACTTAGGCGAGAATCGGGCGAAAGTAAAACAGAAGAGCCGGCCACGCAACCGCAGACCAGCTGACAGGCACTATGGTCGGCGCACCAGAGAACAGATAGGCTGCTGGCCAAAAGTAAGAAATGTCGGGGAGGTAGAACGGGAGGGAGCTGCCCCGAGATCCCCAGAGCCCCAAAAATGCTGCAATAAAAACCAGAGCCCCCATCCCTGCCACCTAAATAATGAAGAAATCCCCCTGGTGCCCTTGAATGAGGATGAGGGAAAAAAATTCCCCTGAGGTAGAAACATGAGAAGGGAAAGGGAGAGGGGGATAAATACTCACCCTGTGTCCTGCACACTCACCCAAGATGTCTTAGGCCAGCTATGGTCACCTGCGTCAGGTCAGGCCGAGACAGCGGGACGAGCAGGGAAGATAGAGGGCCCCGGACCCAAGGTGCAACCCCAGGTGCTGGCTGTTGGTGGGAAGGGGGTTAACCATGCATACTCTATGCCCCGTGCCCCTTAACCGCATATGAGGGAACAGGTAGCGCCATGCTCCTGAACCCCCACCTGAACATCAGAAAAGAAAAAGGAGAAAGAACCTAAATACCTAGAACCTAGCTAGAAAATAAAAGAAGATGACCAGGTATGGAAAACTCCAGACCTGCGTCTGCCTCCTACTAACACTAAGCTAAAACTGATCTCAGAGTCAGTAAGGGGGGGGGGGGGTATATCCTGCCAGGAGGGGCCAACTTCTTTTGCATACCTAGTGGCAGCAAGGTATACCCACGGTCTCTGTGTCCCCCCCAATGGAGCCAACCGAGAAACACTGGTTTAGCAGGACTCAAACGCATGGTGTGTTGTGTTTTTGAATCCCAATAAAAAACACACATGGGCAGGAACTGGCCCACATTTAGCCAGACGTAGATAACAATCGGGATATCAAAGTGATTGGACCTGCTGCCACTATGCTACAGTATGTCGGAATACCTTTTGACAGAATGCGGACATATACTTCTGAAGTACTCAGAGTGACCAAAGCCTTACCACACAAGAGTCAGGGGAAATACTCAACAAACATGCTTGTTTAGCTATTTGTACATGTATAACCAGCAGAACAAGCTCATAAATGCTACCTATAAAGTAAATATCAAGCTGCATAAAAAGAATTTGCCTAATATAACATTACAAATGGTTATGCTGCCTGTAGCCATGGGAGTATCCAGCTCCCTGCAGCAGAAAAATGAGACAATAAAATCTGCTGACAAATCACAAAGCATTGGAACCTTACTAAAACAGCCCTACAATTAATAAGTGGCAACTACAGGTCACTATGGACAGTACATCATGGTACAGTGAGTGGCCACAGACATGTTCTACGGGACAGTATACCATGAAATGGGAGTGTGACATGTGAGGGAAGAGAGAAGGGGACACTTATGACCGACACATGAGGGGGGAGATGAGGGGACATTAATGACTGTGAAACAGGGAGCGATCAGGGGACACTAATGACTATGAAAAGAAGAGATGAGGGGACCTTAATGATGTTGACACAGGAGGAGCTGAGGGGGACACAAATAACTTACACAGGAAGAGACAAGGGGACAATAATGGCTGAGACACAGAGAGCTGAGGGGGACACTAATGACAGACACAGGGAGAGGAGGGGACATTAATGGCTGCAACACAGTGAGAGATGTGGGGCCACTAATGGCTGCAACACAGGGAGAGATGTGGGGCCACTAATGGCTGCAACACAGGGAGAGATGTGGGGCCACTAATGTCTGCAACACAGGGAGAGATGTGGGGCCACTAATGTCTGCAACACAGGGAGAGATGTGGGGCCACTAATGGCTGCAACACAGGGAGAGATGTGGGGCCACTAATGGCTGCGACACAGGGAGAGATGTGGGGCCACTAATGGCTGTGACACAGGGAGAGATGAGGGGCCACTAATGGCTGTGACACAGGGAGAGATGTGGGGCCACTAATGGCTGTGACACAGGGAGAGATGTGGGGCCACTAATGGCTGTGACACAGGGAGAGATGAGGGGACACTAATGGCTGTGACACAGGGAGAGATGAAGGGACACTAATGGCTGCGACACAGGCAGAGATGAGGGGACACTAATGGCTGCGACACAGGCAGAGATGAGGGGACACTAATGGCTGCATCACAGGCAGAGATGAGGGGACACTAATGGCTGCGACACAGGCAGAGATGAGGGGACACTAATGGCTGCGACACAGGCAGAGATGAGGGGACACTAATGGCTGCGTCACAGGCAGAGATGAGGGGACACTAATGGCTGCGACACAGGCAGAGATGATGGAAAACTAATGGCTGCGACACAGGCAGAGATGAGGGAAAACTAATGGCAGACAGAGAAATGAGGGGACACTAATGGCTGCAACACAGGGAGATGAGGGGACACTAATGGCTGTAACACAGGGAGAGATGAGGGGACAGTAATGACTGACACAGGAAGATGAGGACACTAATGGCTGTGACACAGGGAGAGATGAGGGGACACTAATGGCTGTGACACAGGGAGAGATGAGGGGACACTAATGGCTGTGACACAGGGAGAGATGAAGGGACGCTAATGGCTGTGACCCAGGGAGAGATGAGGGGACGCTAATGACTGTGACCCAGGGAGAGATGAGGGGACGCTAATGACTGTGACCCAGGGAGAGATGAAGGGACACTAATGGCTGTGACACAGGGAGAGATGAAGGGACACTAATGGCTGTGACACAGGGAGAGATGAGGGGGACACTAATGGCTGTGACACAGGGAGAGATGAAGGGACACTAATGACTGTGACCCAGGGAGAGATGAGGGGGACACTAATGGCTGTGACACAGGGAGAGATGAAGGGACACTAATGACTGTGACCCAGGGAGAGATGAAGGGACACCGATGACATCACATAACATACAGCATCCTGGCTCTCTTTTTTTTTTTTTTTTTTTGCTGCATTCTAGATTCACAACAATTTTGTCAAACCCTGCAGTATTACAAATATAACTTCCTAGCCAGTGATCTCCAACCAGTGGCTCTCCAGCTGTTTTTCAATGGCTGTGCTGGCATGCTGGGAGTTGTGGTGTTTCCTAACTAGTGTGCCTACAGCTGTACCAAAACTATAACTTTCAGCATGCACAGAAAGCCAAATCTCTGGGCATGCTGGGAATTGTAGTTTTACAACTCAGCAATTCTCCCTCCAATAAATATTATAAAGCACAGCAGTTGTATTGCTATGTGCCTCTATGTCTGGCTGTATGTCAGTATCTCCCCTATAGACACTACATCAGTGTTCTCCAACCAGGGTTCCTCCAGCTGTGGCAAAACTACAACTCCCAGCATGCCCACACAGCCTTCGGCTGTGTGGGCATGCTGGGAGCTGTAGTTTTGCCACAGCTGGAGGAACCCTGGTTGGAGAACACTGCAATACATGGTGCACTGCAGCTGTCATGGAAGCCCAGGAGATCACGGGCCCAGACAGGGTTTACTAGGACTATGCCCCCCCCCCCCCCGGCGCCCAGAACCCATCCATATACAGCAGCCACCCCCCCCCCCCCAAATCTCCGTGAACACCACTCGAGGTGTCACCTTAACCTCCCCAAAAAAACAGCACAGATCCGCTCTACACACCCATCTCTCACCAAGCTCCTGCTTCTATAGAGCGGAAGTGACGCAACTGCAGTAAAGCTGCTCCCGGAAACAGTGAGGGAAAACGTAGGCGGAGTTTCTGCCCACTGCGTGACGTCATCTGTCCCGCTTTTCTGTCACACACGCGCACGTTACTAACACCTACCACTAGGAGGTGCTAAGCGGCTTCGGCCTCCGTTGCTGCGTATTGTTTCCTATTATTTTATCTCTCTCTCTCCGCTGTGTAGACAAGTGTCCACGCGGTCTTAACTGGACAGGCGCGTCCATTGGTTAAAGAGCCACGTGACCTTGCCGTTCCACAGGTCAAATTTGGTGGAGTATGAGGCAGCCATTTTTGTGGAGACCAACCCATCCTGAGCTGCGCTATGAGAGGATGAGTAGAGCAGTTGTTCATAGCAACCCATCTAAGCTCTTTCATATGGCTTTTTTTTATTAAATGAAAAAAGCAAGCTGATCTGTTGCTATGGGCAACTGCACCGTTCTTTCTTTATACAAGTTTTGATAACCCCCGTCTTGCCCGGAAAGCTGTAGTGCAGTGTTTTACCAATCAGGGTGCCTCCAGCTGTTGAAAAACAACAATTTCCAGCATGCCTAGACAACTGTGGAGCAGTGTTTCCTAACAAGGGTGCCTTTATCTGTTGCAAAACTACAACTCTCAGCATACCCAGACACCTATAGGGCAGGGTTTCCCAACCAAGGTGCCTCCATCTGTTGCAAAACTACAACTCCCAGCATGACCAGACAGCTATAGAGCAGTGTTTCACAACCAAGGTGCCTCCAGCTGTTGCAAAACTACAACTCCCAGCATGACCAGACAGCTATAGAGCAGTGTTTCCCAACCAGGGTGCCTCCAGCTGTTGCAAAACGACAACTCCCAGCATGCCCATCCGGGCATGCTAGGAGCTGTCGTTTTGCAACAGCTGGAGGCACCCTGGATGGGAAACACTGAATTAGGGTCTTAGTGCTGAGACCCCCACCAATCAGGAGAACGGACCCTTCGTACCCCACTGCTCGCCTTTCCTGATTGGTGGGGGACTTAGCACTGAGACCCTAATCTATGACATTCTATGACAAAAGTATTTTTTAATGATGGAGCTCAGGGAGAGACGAAAGAGAAATCACCTGCCAACAATCCTCTGATGGGGCAGTTCCCTGATGCCAAGCGTTTCCTGCTCTCCTCTCAACACATAGAAAATGCAAGGTCAGCCAATCAGTAGCTGAGGGGGTCTCTGCCACGGCCAGTGGTTGGGCATGAGCATTTTTAATGGAAGGACAGAAAACATACAGAAGCAGGGAACAATGTCAGTTTGAGATGACTACAAAGGTTTATCTTACCCTTAACTCTGTTAAATGTAGGTGTACCCAAGGTTGACTGGGCCAAGGACCAACAAAGGTCCCCCTGATGATCACGCATCAGAGAAAACAGCACATCATATGGTCCAAAAAGACATTAAAAGGGTAGTCCAGTGGTGAAAAACTTATCCCCTATCCTAAGGATAGGGGATAAGTTTGAGATTGCGGGGGGTCCGACTGCTGGGGCCCCCTGCGATCTCTCTGTACGGGGGCCAGGCTCTCCGGCCAGATAGCGGGTGTCGACCTCCGCACGAAGCGGCGGCCGACACGCCCCCTCAATACATCTCAATGGCAGAGCCGGAGATTGCCGAAGGCAGCGCTTCGGCTCTGCCATAGAGTTGTATTGAGGGGGCGTGTCACCACTGGGTCACCACTGGACTACTCCTTTAATGGACTTTGGACACATGGCGCCTCCAATGGGACAAAAATACATCAATGGACCTTGGACACATTGGGGAAGATTTATTAAAACCTGTGCAGAGGAAAAGTTGCCCGTAGCAACCAATCAGATCACTTCTTAGATTTTTAACAAGGCCTCTGCAAAATGAAAGAAGCTATTTCATTAGTTGCTATGGGCAAGAGGTCAATTTTTCCTTTGCACAGGTTTTGATAAATCTCCCCCATAGAGCCTCATATGGGGCAAAAAGAGATAAATGGACCTTGAACACATGGCATCTCACATGGGACAAGAAAACATTAAAGGAAATCTGTCACCAGTGTCACCTGCACTAACCTGTTGGTACTGACAGATGACAACGGTACTCACCTTGTCCCGTTCCGTGGTGGGGATCTTCGGTAATCTCCTCCGTTAGCTCTGCTCCGGGCACCCGGCTTGGGGCATGGGTGGAGCTTACTGACATCACCGCTGCTGTTCTCTCACAGCGGGGCCCAGCAGAGAGCAGCAGTGGTTTGGGGCATGGGCGGAGCTTAGTGATGTCACCGCTGCAGCTCCCTGCTGGGTCCCGCTGTGTCAGTAAGCTCCGACCATGCCCCAAGCTGGGTGCCCGGAGCAGAGCTAACAGAGGACATTACCGAAGATCCCAGCCACCGAACAGGACAAGATGAATACCGTTGTCATCAGTGTCACCTGCACTATCTGTTGGTACCTGACGGTGAAAGGACTGTCCCTGGAACAGAAGATCCTTTTGAGGAGGAAGCCTGGTGGGCTCCTCTATACTAAGAGTTCTCAATAGAGAAAACCAGCTGCTCTTTGGCCAGTACGGAGCTATCAGAATTAGAATGCAATGGCAGGCCATTAACCTTTGAAGGACCTGAGATATCAGAGGCAGGGAAGGAAATGCATAACTTATTCTGAATGTCCTATCCTGAGCCATTGAGGGAATAGAATAGATCCACCTTGTAATTTCACCTGGTTGCAAAAAGGTCCACTTGATGAACTCCCTATCTCTCCGTAATCATTCTGAAAGCCCAAGGAGCTAGAGACCATTCTCCTGGGTCCATTACATGTCTGCTCAGGAGGTCCACTTCCAGGTTCCAGACACCCTTGAGGTGAACTGCTGTGATGGAAAGAACTTTGTTTTCTGCCCAAGAAAATATTTGATATGATATCGACTGGAGGGCAGTGTGTCTTGGGCCACCCTGATGTCTTATAAAGGCCACTGCTGTCGTATTGTCCGAATAAATGAGAATGTGACAATTTTTGCAATTTTTCTCCAGCTCCTGGAGTGTCATCCATGTAGCCAGTAGTTGTCTGAAATTTGAAGATTTCCTTGCTGTCTGGAGATCCAACCTTCCTTGACTCTCTGAGTGAGCTCCCCATCCCCACGTACTGGCATCTGTCGTTATTAGTAACGGGTTTGTCTGAAACCAACTTGCTTCTTTTTCTAGATTTTTTATGGACAACCACCACTTTAGGTGGGTTTTTACTTGAGAGGGAATTATTACTCTTTTGTCTAAAGTCTTTTGAGATTTGTCCCAAATGGATAGAATCCACTTTTGTAGAGGCCTGGAGTGAAACTGGGTGATTGGATGCACAATGTCATATGGCCCAGAGTGGACATTGCTGTCCCCATTGAACAAGAGTGAAGGGCGATTGAATAAGAGCGAAGGGAGATTAGGGCACGAAGCATTACTCTCTTGGAATCTGGAAGATAGAAGGTCTGAATTCTCAAATCCAAGAGGGTACCCAGGAAGATCTTTCTTTGACTGGGGACAAGATCTGACTTCTCCAGATTTAGAATCCAGCCCAACTTCTGGAGAACAAGAATAGTTCTCAATATATGGAGTTCCAATTGAGGAACTGAGTCTGCCACTATCAGAATGTCATCTAGATAAGGGATGATTAGAATAGACTCCTCCCTGAGAAGGTCTACCACCTCTGCCAATACCTTGGTGAAAATTCGAGATGAAGATGACAGGCCGAATGGAAGACAAGCTGAAAGTGGCGAACATTGGACCCTCACAGGATGGCAAACCTCAAATATTTTGGGGAATTTAAATGGTTGGGAATGTGATAATAGGCATCCTGTATATCGACTGTCGCCATCACCGTAAATTCCTGTAAACCACAAATTTGTTCAAGGGTTTCAGATTTATAATTGTACAAAACTTCCCGTTTGGTTTGGAAACTAGAAACAGGCAAGAAAAATGACCAAGGCCTATTTGAAGGAGAGGAACCTCCTGGATAGCCCCCAGGCTGAGAAAGTCCTGAACACTTGAGAACCAATTTGTTTTTTTTTTTAACTCTCCCAAGTTAGAACATATCTTGGAGGGGGAGGTGATGACAATTCGATCCGGAGGCCCATGGATATTATTTCTATTATCCAGGCATTGGGAATCAGGGACTCCCAAACTGGGACAAAATGAGAAAGCCTTGCCCCTACTGGCTTGGCATCACTGTTTAGGGTTGGAAGAGGACTGACCGGAGTTAGTAAGGAGATTTCTTCCCCTACCCCTTTCCTGTTTCCCCTTTTCCTCCTCTGGAAGACTGATCTGGCTAACAAAAAAAGCCAAAAGGGAGATAATTTTATGTAAATTAGCATGAACAGGGAAAGTACAAGACTTCCTGTCTCCTAGCCCTCCAAAGAGCTCATCCTGGATATATCTGGCCTCCTGAACTTCTTCCAGATTTAAGGTAGTATGGATAGACTTAATTAATGATTCAATATCATCAGAATTAGATAGAAACTTTCTAAGAGAAGAATCTTCCTCTTCATGAGGATTTTCTACACATTCCCCTTCTTCCAATTCTGGAGATAAACTTTCTTCAAAGTCTGAGAAAGACACCTAGAAAGACATTAACTGAAGTAGTAGATGCCACAGGGATAGCAGGTGGGGTAAATGAAGCTAAAGCTGAGTGTATCTCTGAATGGATTATGGTTTTAATTTCTTGCATAAAAGGGTGGGGGAATCATCCTTAACCACAGATGCAATACAAGCTTTACACAAAGGCTTTGATGCAGACTCAGGAAACTCTTTGTAGGGCTGGGTTCTCACTACGTTTTCTCCCATACGGGAGCGCATACAGCAAGTATGTAATTGATTTCAATGAGCCGGCCGGAGTGAAACGTTTGGTCCGGTCGGCTCATTTTTGCGCCGTATGCGCTTTTACAACTGCTTTTACCACAGTTTTTAGGTCCGGGGAAAAAGCGCATAGGCCCTCAGTACTCACAGATCCAGGGACTGCTGGAGGATCTGGACTCATTGCTGGTGAGTTCATGATCCAGCCTGGGAAGATCCAATGCTGGAATCAAGCAGAGCAGTTTCCATCTAGGAGAGGGGTTCTTTATAGGAAAAGGCTGGTCTCCGGATTCAAATTTGCCGCCGAGAAGCAGCCGGTAGTGACGTCAGACGGCAGCGTTCCGGCCAGAAGGAGAAATGACTACAGTCTCCTCGCCGGAAGTGACATCTTTTGGGAGCGCTCGCGCGTGGCAGTAAAGCAAGGCCGCACTGGAGGAAGCCGACGAGCACCATGGAGCACCCCGCGCAGTGATCCAGCAACCTCCGTACTCCCAGAGCGGATGCTGCAGAAGCGGACCGGACTGACGGGAGAAAGCTGACAGGAGAAAGCTGCACCTCTCAGTACTCCTTCCCTGACAGGGACAGGAAAAAACACTGGTGTGGACAGGAAGGGGTGGGGAATTTAACCTCTTAGCGTTTTTTCCTGTCCCAATCAGGAGGAGTTAATCTCAGGGGTGCTCTCGTGGAGACGGAAGGGGAAAACTGTTCGTTTTTTTTATGCATGTAGTTCTTGCGGCCGAAACCCTCATCGCCATGCATTGGAAACAGGCCCTTCCCCGTCGGAAGAGGAGCTTACGGCCCGTATTTGTGAGATACGCTCCCTGGAATCTCTTACTGCATCCGTGCAAAACACTGTCCCTATGTTTTTGTCCATATGGGACCCTTGAGAAAGGTTCACTGATAGGGAGCCTCCGTAACCTTGTTCCTTTTCTCCCTTTTTATGTCTGCACCTCTCATTCTCCTCCTTTCTCTTGTTTCTACCACTGATCTTGCTCTCCCTTCTCTGAGTGTTTCCCTTCTTCGTTTTGTCAATTTGTCCTGTTTCCCCCCCCCCCCCTTCCCTCCTTTTGTGAGTTTTCTCCCTGTTATGTGTTTTTATAGAATTTTTCCATATTGCCTTATATTGTTACATTTATTTGGCAGAGACTCACTATTTTGATCTGCAATGGTTTATTTACTATTGGTACCATTTATATTGACTATTGTTCCTGGCTGGCAATTTCTTTGCCTCAATTTCTTTGTCTGCCCCCTAATCACTTAATCATGTACAGTTAAAGTAAAAAAAAAAAAAAATTCAATAAGGGAGACATGCAGGAGTGTTATTCTCCCATTTTTAGACTTTTCTAACAGACATGTAGTACAAATGTGATTCACTGCGCCCCCCTGCATCCTGCTTTTGTATGCAATACACAGTTCTAGAGTAAAGCGTGTTATCTGCCCTCCATGAAGACTCGCCACACTCCGATATCCCATTAACACCCCCCCCCCCTTTTGTTGGTATCTCAGATGCAAAGGAGGAAAGTAGACACAGCCTTTAGCAGTTTGCTGTGAAATCTATGTCAGCCAGCTACCGTGTTTCCCTGAACACCCTACTCCGAAAATAAGCCCTAGCTGGATTATCGGGGTGGCTGCCGTTGAAGCTCGAGACAGAGCGAAACAGTGCTGTCGCTTGTGGTAACCCCCCCGCACCTTGTTATGTCCATCGTCCTGTTTATATATGAGTATAAGAAATAAAAGCAAGTGAATGCCAACTTCTCTTCTTTATCCGTGGATTATTCATTGTACATACTGTAAATAAATAAGCCCTACCCTGAAAATAAGCCCTAGTGTGTTTTTTGTGACTAAAATTAATATAAGACCCAGTATTATTTTCGGAGAAACACGGTATGTAAAGGAGTTACGCAGAGTCTACAACAAGTCGGTAGGAAGTTTTTAATGAAGACTAATTAAAAAGTTGCTTAAAGTCGAATTAACAAAACAAAGCAAATGAACAATAAAACAAATCAGTGCAAATAGCCTTTAAATTGCTTACACAGGAATTTTCCCAAAGAGTAGAGGGGCTAATAAAGTAAGCCCCATAAGCTTTCTGATCTGCCCTTATGAAGGACACTCCTAAAAGTTTGTCAAAGGACTAAGCTTTGTGATCAGTAAGCAACACATTGATATTAAATTAAGCTTTATTCATAAACTAAGGATTCGGAAAGACACTTAACAGTGCAGGCTCATAAAACTAACATAATCACAGTTTAAAGTATGTAGGTACAGTAGTATGAAGTGAGCTATGAAAGGGCACTGAGTAAAGTCAACTATGTATACGAGTAGTCTTCAAATCTGTCGTTTTCCAGCTGTTTTAAAACTACAAACCCCCAGCATGCCCTAAAAGTATGGAACTGAAAATGGCATGTTAAAGGGGTGCTCTGGTGGAATTTTTTTTATTTATTTTTTAAAAACTAGTGCCAAAAAGTTAAACAGATTTATAAATTACGGTACTTCCATAAAAAAAAAATCTTAATCCTTCCAGTACTTATTAGCTGCTGAATACTACATAGGAAATTATTTTCTTTTTGGAATACAGTGCTCTCTGCTGACATCATGACCACAGTGCTCTCTGCTGACACCTCTGTCCATTTTAGGAACTGTCCAGAGCTATGGGGATTTTCTCCTACTCTGGACAGTTCTTAAAATGGATGTCAGCAGAGAGCACTGTGGTCGTTATGTCAGCAGAGAGCTCTGTGTTCCAAAAAGAAAAGAATTTCCACTGTAGTATTCAGCAGCTAATAAGTACTGGAAGTATTACTTTTTTTTAATAGAAGTAATTTACAAATCTGTTTAAATTTCTGGCACCAGTTGATTAAAAAAAAAGTTTTCCACCGAAGTACCCCTTTAAGAGTAGTGGTTTCAGGACAGCTAGAGAGACGCAGGTTTCAGAACTATGATGTACACAATGAACCCCTGTAGTCATAAGTAAACACCACAGTCTTATATATTAAACAAAAAAAACACACCACAGTCTTGTGAGTGCATGTACCGTAAGGAAACAAGGTTGAGGATATTCAAGGACCAATATGTCAGCATGTTCTCTGTGGCTGCTTTGATAATGTAACTTGGCAGTGAAGCAAAGTGTGGACTTGCCTTAGGCTGCATTCACACCACGTTTTTGCAATATAGTTCCAGAATACATTTTCTATGTGAAAACCGTACGGAACTGTAATGAAAACCGTATGCATTGACTCTCCATTGAAAACCGTAAGGCAAAAGATGCATCAGGTTGTGTCCGTTTTGCATCTTGTACGGTTTTGTCAGTTTTTTTTCCTGTACCCAAAACCGTAGCCTACCACAGGGTTCACACTACGTTTTTGCCATACTGTTTTCAATCCGTTTTTCTAAAGAAAACCGTATGGCAAAAAAAAACTGATGGAACAGTATGGAAAAAAGTAAACCGTATGCGTTTTTAAACAGTATACTGTTTTTAAAAGTGCATACAATTCCGTCAATTTTTATTTAAAAAAAACCCATACCTTTTTGAAAATTGTCAATTTTTAATGGGAGGGGTCTTGGGTGGGGACTTTAGGATTCAAATGCGCATGTGCGTATACGTTTTAACTTTGCACATGCGCATTTGAATCCTAAAGTCCCCATCCAAGACCCCTCCCATTAAAAATGGACAACATTTTCAAAAACGTATGTTTTTTTTTTTTTAATAAAAACTGACTGAACTGTATGCACTTTTAAAAACAGTATACTGTTTAAAAACGCATAAGGTTTACTTTTTTCCATACTGTTCCATCCGTTTTTTTGCCATATGGTTTTCTTTAGAAAAACGGATTGAAAAACCCAGCCTTAAACCGTATACTTTTTTTTTTGTTAACATAGGAGTCAATGGGAACCGTACAGAACTGTATGTGCGTACGGTTCCATCCCGTTTTCACCATATGGTTTTTGACTTTGCACAGTTTGTTTCTTGGAATTTCAATCAAACAAGTGAAACTTTATTCATAATGGAGTGAAAAGTTAAAAACGTATGCTTTTTTTTTTCTTAAAAATGGATGCAACCGGACATCATTTTTTAAACCGTATACGGTTTTTAACTGTATACGGATTAAAATTTGTACACACGTTTTCATACAGTTTAGTCAGGTTTTGAGGAATCAGTTTTTCATCAAAAACCTGATACCGGAACTGTATAGCAAAAACGTGGTGTGAATGCAGCCTAAGTTAACAAAGCATTATTCCACAGAACGGGTGATGGGTAACAAGAACATTTACTGTGGATTCATGAAAAATGGGCAACAAAGTGCAATTTGTAAGATTTACCATGTGGTACGGTATAAGGAAAGGCTACATGTTGTAACAGCATATTTGCAATTTGTAAAACATGTTGCATAGCTAATATTGCTGGTTTCTTCAATACTTTGTGTTTAGCATTAAACACGATTCCTGACTTCATAAGAGTTCCAGATGTTATTTCTTTAGTTTTTAGAAACGACTACTTGAAATTTACCTATTTAAAAAAAAAAGAAAAGAAAAGCGATAGCAGGTCAGCACTTTTGCAAGTATTTTACAACTGGTAACACAAAAGATATAAAAAAAAAAAAAAAAACGGTGAAAGCATGAACTTTCTGGTATTGTCTATAACAGTGGTCTTCAACCTGCGGACCTCCAGAGGTTGCAAAACTACAACTCCCAGCATGCCCGGACAGCCGTTGGCTGTCCGGGCATGCTGGGAATTGTAGTTTTGCAACATCTGGGAGGTCCGCAGGTTGGAGACCACTGGTCTATAAAAACATCACAGCTCAGCTTGTATAATAAAATGAATTTCGGAGATGTGATTGGCTGTTATGGGCAAAACCAGTTTATAATTCCTTTGGATTTTTGGTGTTTTTTCACTGCAAAAAAAAGTGAAAACATAAACTGGTTTTGTAGAAATTTGCATATAATATTTACACGGCCTGCATGTGACCTGGTTATTCCCGGATAATCAGACTAAGAAAATCAACAACAAAAATTGTGCTGATCGGAGGGGAACTCCATAAGACTTAGCTTTTTTTTAATTATAGTTTAAAAGCCACCAGAGTAATCAAAGAAAGTGCTCAAAACTATATCCTACACCAAATAATAATAAATGTCAAAAGATTACCACATGTCAATGTGGATTTATCAAGAATAATTCCAATCTAATGCTAGTAGTGTAGCCCCAACGCGTTTCTGCCACAATAATGTGGTGTCATCAGGGGACTATTTTTTGGAGCAAAAGATCCTGGTATAAAGGCTATTTGTTCTAAGCCCACCAAGCACTAGAAATATTACAATTAAAAAGATATTTGTAAACTGAGAACCATGATTACTCATAGAAGGAATACACCCGATACATTGTGTACCCCATACAAAATTTCAGGACACAGACTCCTAGGCAACAGGGTTGATAATCATCAGTGGATATAGCCCTGTAAAGTCTGTAGGTACTGTCAGGATGTACTTGCTTCCGGCAAATGGTTCTCAGTGCAGCGCTCCTACCCGCAGTGGCGGGGAGCCGTCTGATACTAGCGGCTGCTGGGCGCACTACATCCTAACAGTACCTACGGACTTTACAGGGCTATATCCACTGATGATTATCAACCCTGTTGCCTAGGAGTCTGTGTCCTGAAATTTTGTATGGGGTACACTATGTATCGGGTGTATTCCTTCTATGAGTAATCATGGTTCTCAGTTTACAAATATCTTTTTAATTGTAATATTTCTAGTGCTTGGTGGGCTTAGAACAAATAGCCTTTATACCAGGATTTTTTGCTCCAAAAAATAGTCCCCTGATGACACCACATTATTGTGGCAGAAACGCGTTGGGTCTACACTACTAGCATTAGATTGGAATTATTCTTGATAAATCCACATTGACATGTGGTAATCTTTTGACATTTATTATTATTTGGTGTAGGATATAGTTTTGAGCACTTTCTTTGATTACTCTGGTGGCTTTTAAACTATAATTAATAAAAGCTAAATCTTATGGAGTTCCCCTCCGATCAGCACAATTTTTGTTGTTGATTTTCTTAGTCTGATTATCCGGGAATAACCAGGTCACATGCAGGCCGTGTAAATATTATATGCAAATTTCTACAAAACCAATTTATGTTTTCACTTTTTTTTTTTGCAGTGAAAAAACACCAAAAAATTAATTAGAAACCTTTCTCTTCAAGGCCACAGCACCATAGGGATATATTGACATGATAATCACCCGAGGGCATTCACCATAGGATATTGTACTTAATCATATTTAACATATTATTATGGTGTCACATAAAAGAGTAACTACACGACATGCAAACGCTGGTGTGTTCATACGTAAGCTCACTTAGGTACAAGGTGCGACAATGCACTTGCGCTAGATTTCTGAAAATGTCGTGAATCACAATGGGGGGAGGATTAAGGGTGCATGCACACCACGTTTTTGCTATACAGTTCCCGTATACAGTTTCAAGTTAAAAACCGTACGGAAACGTATAGAAAACCGTATGCATTGACTTAACATTGTAAACCGTATGCCAAACGCATCATCCAGTTTAGTCCTTTTTGCACCTTATACGGTTTTGTCGTTTTTTTTACCCAAACCCAAAACCGTAGACTACCACGTTTTTTGGTCCAGGTGAAAAACCGTAGTAAACTGTATACAGTTTTTTTTAACATGGGAGTCAATGGGAACCGTACAGAACTGTATGTGCGTACACTTCCATCCAGTTTTCACCATACGGTTTTTGACTTTGCACAGTTGTTTTTCTTGGAATTTTAATCAAACAAGTGAAACTTTATTCAAAATGGAGTGAAAGGTTAAAAACATATACGTTTTTTTTCTTAAAAAACGGATGCAACCGGACCTCATTTTTCAAACTGTATACAGTTTTTAACCTTATACGGGTTGAAATTTGTACACACGTTTTGATACAGTTTAGTCAGGTTTTGAGGAATCCGTTTTTCATCAAAAACCTGATACGGGAACTGTATTGCAAAAACGTGGTGTGAATGTAGCCTTATCAAAACCAAATCAAGAGGAATAGTTGCTGAGTTGCCCATAGCAACCAATCAGATTGCTTCTTTCATTTTTCAGAGGTCTTTTCAAAAATGAAAGAAGCGATCTGATTGGTTGCTATGGGCAACTCAGCAACTTTTCCTCTGGACAGGTTTGGATAAATCTCCCCCAATGTACCTATAACAAGATACTTTGTGCTACAGTCTTATATGAAATATAATACATGAAATATTTCAGCGCTATACCCTAAAGTCATAATTCCACTATTCTCTCTCTCTCTTCTTGAGCTAATCTTATATATTTGATTTGGGGTAATAAATAACAGGGGACATTCCCAAATTAGTGTTTTAGGACCCTCACAGGTCATTAAACTCTGATTGGTATGGTCCGGCTGTTGAGGACAGGTTTGTACTGTATGAGCATCTGAGCATGAGTTGCAGGCTCTGTACATTCACATACATAGGAGCCTGCAGATCAGTGGTCTCCAACCTGCGGACCTCCAGATGTTGCAAAACTACAACTCCCAGCATGCCCAGACAGCCGTTGGCTGTCCGGGCATGCTGGGAGTTGTAGTTTTGCAACATCTGGAGTTCCACAGGTTGAAGACCACTGCTGTAGATCAGTGCTGGTGAGAATGACACATTATGAAAGCTTTAAAGGGGTACTCCGATGGAAAACTTTTATTTATTTATTTATTTATTTATTTTTTATCAACTGGTGCCAGAAAGTTAAACAGATTTGTAAATGACTTCTATTAAAACATCTTAATCCTTCCAGTACTTATTAGCTGCTGAATACTACATAGGAAATTATTTTCTTTTTGGAATACAGTGCTCTCTGCTGACATCTCTGTCCATTTTAGGAATTGTCGAGAGTAGGAGAAAATCCCCATAGCAAACATATGCTGCTCTGGACAGTTCCTTAAATGGACAGAGATGTCAGCAGAGAGCACTGTACTTGTGATGTCAGCAGAGAGCACTGTGTTCCAAAAAGAAAACAATTTCCTCTGTAGTATTCAGCGGCTAATAAGTACTGGCAGGATTAAGATTCTTTAATAGAAGTAATTTACTAATCTGTTTAATTTTCTGGCACCAGTTGAATTAAAAAAATAAAATTAAAAAAATATACGTTTTCCTCCGGATGACTCCATCAATGGGAGCTAAGATGCTTTAACCTGTCACCACTACTATCCAATCTACTAAGCCAAGGCTTCCAGCTCTGCTTAGTTTATGGCTGGGTGCCAAACAGTAGATCAGCAAGGGGTGCTGGGTGTCATCACCCCGCCAACCAGACATTGATGGCCTATCATGTGGATAGACCATCAATTATTTTTCCCTGGAAGACCCTGTAAGGCTGTGTTCACAAATTCAGGTTTTTAATTGCATTTACTGAATTCAAGGCCAGGAACAGATCATAAATGGAGGAAATGTATAAAGAAAAACCTAAGCCTTCTCTTTCCAAATCCATTCATTGTGTTTAATAACTGCAATCAAAAACCTGAACATGTGAACACAGCTTTAAAAGGAAAACTGCCTGCTTTCTCCCCCCGCACTAAGGGTGGGTTCACATCACGTTTTGTACTTAAGGTTCCCGTATACGGCTGGGAGGAGGAGGAGGGGGCGGGGCTTAATCGCGGCGCCCGCACTCAGCCGTATAGGGGAACCGTATTATTTATTGCATGTCTATGAGCCGACCGGAGTGAACCGCAGCCTGCAGTCGGCTGCGTTTTCGGCCGTATGCGGTTTCCCGACCGCAGGCAAAAACATGGTCGACCGCATTTTTGCCTACGGTCGGTAAACCGCATACGGCTGAAAACGCAGCCGACCGGTTCACTCCGGTCAGCTCATAGACATGCATTAAATACGGTTCCCCTATACGGCTGAGTACGGATGCCGCGATTAAGCCCCGCCCCCTCCTCCCAGCCGTATACGGGAACTGTAAGTACAAAACGTGGTGTGAACCCACCCTAACCAGCGGTACTGGTTGGTAGTGCAGGGGATACTGATCAGTTTGATCCTTACCGTGCCTGGATCTGCCGAGCCATTCGGCTGTAATCTTCTATTTTCGGTATATTCAAATGAGGTGCTAACTGGCACTCTGATGTCAATGCCGCTGGCCGCAGCGCCGCCCAGCTTATCAATATTCCTCCCCTCTGTCTTCATTACAGAGCCGGGAGAAGTGGGAGAGGCGGAGGGAGGGGAGGAATATTGATGAGCTGGGCGGCACTGCAGCAGGCGGCACTGACGTCAGAGTGCCAGTTAGCCCCTCATTTGAATATATTCCGAAAATAGAAGATTACGGCCGAACGGCGCGGCAGATCTAGGCACGGTAAGGATCAAACTGATCAGCGTACCCCGCACTACCAGCCAGTACCGCTGGTTAGTGCGGGGGGAGAATGCTGACAGTTTTCCTTTAAAAGGGGTTGTCCAGGGAGCATAAAAGCTCCTACCCGTTCTCCTCCCCAGGGCATAATTCTGCCTTCTGCCTGAATTGGAAGTATACCTTCAACACAATCATCACATGCGGGCGAAACAACAGCCGCAACGTGATGACCAATCGCTGCAGGACGTCCTTCACGAGAACTAAGCAGTGTATACTAACAATAACTTACACGTAGGCATCACTGGAACCTCAGCAGAGACAGTGCAACTGACTCCTAAATTTGAGAGCGCACCTTTGATGAGTCCACAGGTGTAAGCCAGAAACTGAAAGACAGTGGGATATACAATGAGGCTTGGATAAACGTTTGCCTATAATGTACAGCATACATTATGGATGGCTGTGTAGTGACTAAACTATACCTTTGGTGCTTCCTCTAGATATTGTTTACTGCAGGAAATCTGAGTCAGCAGCAGAAATCTGTTGTCTTGTAAAACATATGTACCCTAAATAAAGGAACAAAAAGAGTTAAGTGTTACACATACATTTCCCTAGATGATCATGTCTAATTTTCTTTCATGGCAAAAAATAAAAATACAGTACATTGGTAGTGTTAAGGTTGGCTGCTGGTTAGGCGTTAAAATGTGCGTGACTGCCGCTATATACTGCTGAGTGTCAACACAAGAAATAAACACCAGACAAAATGTTGGTATATATCTCCTTCTCAGCATACTGGTTAAGGAGCTGTCCCAAGGAGTTCCGTTTATTATACAGAAGTACATTGTTTTTTTTTACAGTTGACAAAAAGGGGAGGTTAGTTATCACGTCAAAATCATCATGTTATATTTTGATTCCGCATGTATCCGTCCTTCTGCAGTCTATATTTCTTCAGATGTTTTGTCTCTAACTTACAACTTGTTCTTTATCTTGCATCTTTTTGCCTCATCCCAAGGTCTTCATCTTAGTTACAAGCAAATAGCAAGCTGATATATAGGTTAAGGGTAACAAATAGCTTTCTGCAGCATTAGCATTAGCAATAGCTCTGCTCATGTCTATGGGGAAGATGTCTCATCTGTGTTCCGAATGAACTTTGAATAAATCGTTGCAGCAGGATCTTCAAGCGTGTGCTCCTTCTTCTCTCTCGCTATTGTATTTGTACACTGACGCACGTGAAGCACCCCCCACTCTCCTGGTATGCTAAGGACTCATACCCCTATACAGACACCAGTCAGCTTGATCTAACTTAACTTCAGTCAGCAATGTCTGGCTCTACCTCCTTGTTGGAATCTGCAATGAGGGTATATTGGTAGTATATGCTGTCACTGTGGTCTGATCACACAGACCCCTACTAAATTTGCAAGTAAAGGGTGCTCAGTCCCTCCAGTTTTCTCTCTACACAGTGTGAACCTGTAAACCAAAAGCAAGGGCACAATGATGTAGACAGTTGATGAACAATGTCTCAAGTGTCATAAGAGTACACGTATAATAACCAAAGAGATAACACTGAGACGAAAGGTGAAGTAACAAAAGTGTATAAGCTTTATTAAGTGAAGACAAATGATAAAATCAAGTAAAATGGAACAACAGCAGACGGACTACTAAGGCATCTGAACAAGGGCTGAGGAGAGAATTGGACTGCAACACATGATCAGATTATCATTATTCGCGTTGTTACATATGGAGATGATCTCTCATGCTCATAAGAGCGCCGTGCAGGATGAGGAGGTAAGGCAGAGCACCCCCCTGTGTGGGAACACAGAACATTTAGCCAAAATTTATTATAGGTTAGTGTTTTCCAATCGGTGTGCCTCTAGCTGTTGTAAAACTACAACTCCCAGCATGCCCGGACAGCCTTCGGCTGTCCGGGCCTGCTGGAAATTGTACTTTTTGCAACTATAACCAGGGAAACTCTAGGCTAGGCCATCAACATTTTATCGGTGGGGTGATGTTGTTAGGCATCCTGCTAATCAGCTGATTTGCATAGCCGCAGTGCCCCTATGTACTGCAAACAGGAATAGATAGCGCCGTACATTGTGTAGTGATCGTGGTAGGTTACTGCACCTCAGCTGCTGTTGAAGTGAGTGAGCGCTGAGCTGCAGTAACCCAGTACGGCTACTAAATATATACTTTTCTATGTATATCTGCAACAGGTTGGGTGTTACTTTGGTAACCTATCTGATCATGTGTTGCAGTCCAATTCTCTCCTCAGCCCTTGTTCAGATGCCTTAGTAGTCCGTCTGCTGTTGTTCCATTTTACTTGATTTTATAATTTGTCTTCACTTAATAAAGCTTATACACTTTTGTTACTTCCCCTTTCGTCTCAATGTTATCTCTTTGGTTATTACAGTGTGAACTTGACCAGACACTGTGCAGAGAACTGTGATAGCTGCATAAAGCCTGGCAACGCGTATAGAGGAAAATCCAAAAGGAGAGGCACCCATAACTGTAGTCATCAGTGTGGGTCTCAGTAGATGGACCCCAATCGATCAGCAAGTGACAACAAAAGCAAATACATTACATGTCAACCTATTCTAGGATCTCCAGTAGAATCATATTCAAATATAACTGATCTATGAGAGAACATTTATTAGACTGAGATCATCATTATGGGGACTTTGCTCATTTGACAATATAAAAGACACCCAGCCCAAATATACCTGATGGTTTGTTCTCAGGTTATCAATCTGCTTCTTAAATACGATGGTCCAAAAATCTTTACAAATAAATTTAACAGTATCCAGGTCATCCTTGAAAGATGGGCTGTCCTTTGTCAGTCTGGGGGCAAGAAGGCAAAGTGACAGAGTTACTATATTGTGTTTCCTTATAAGCTGGGATAGGTTTATTGCTCAAATCAGTTCTATAAGCAGCAGTGGAAATACATGTTCTTTAGCCTTTACAGTGTTGGCCCCACATGTTTCACCCACCACACCCCGGTGAACATCCAACCAATGCAGAAAATCTTAGTGATCACATTACAAACTATTCCTGTTCCTTCGAAGCTAGTTTTGCTGGGTTTGTATAGTGAACATATAAATATATACCTGAATGACGAGTATGTTCACAATGAAGAAATTCAGCAATTTCTTCACTGAATTTCCTGTGTGGAACCGGGCTTCTAAAAATGATTAGGAATCAGTGCTTACAATCTGCTACAGGCATAAGCGCCATCCCATTGACAAACAACACATCTCTGGCAGATTCTGCCAAAACACTGATTATGTTCAAGCTTCTCCCTGAATCAAATTCTTCTTCAGAGGTTCTGCTGCTGAACTTCCAATGTGTGAACAGAGCAGTCCAATTTCACTAAAATCAATGGGAGGCTGCTGCAAGCAGAATGCGCGTGGAGGTCCATAAGGAATCTCCATAGTGGGAACAAACCCTAAAATACTTGCCTTTCAATTAGTCCTTGACCCACGCGGAAACCCATTCCTTCCAAGATCCGTATATGTTTTCCTTGATCCTAGAAAAAAAGATTAACAGTAGGGTTATAGATTTAACTTGATCGACTTTTTTTTTTTTACCTTATGAACTATTGTTATGTAAACAAATAAAAAAAAGTAGGTAGGATCATTCAAGTCAACAATGTAAGACACAGACCATTAATACTGTAATGCAAAAAAACAAAGAAAACTGTATATGGACTGGCTGACCTGATAACCGGGGAAACAGATCTGACAGACTGGAGATCAATTCTTCCAGTACTATTATTTTCCATAGATAAGAAGTTGGGGCCCCGTAGTCCCATATGGTAGATTGCGGGGTCCCAGCGGTAAGACCCCCCCCCCCGCGATCAGACATTTATCCCCTATCCTGCAGATAGGGAATACATTGCTTGGCAATGGAGATCTTCTTTAAAGGGTACCTCTCATCAAAAAAACTTTTGATATATTATAGATTAATGTATGCAGAATAACTTTACAGTTGCATGTTATTAAAAAATATGCTTCTTACTATTAAATTTTCCACTTTGAAGAAATGACCACTAGGGGTCTCCCTACCAGTCCCGGCAGCAAGCATTTCAGACTCATGCTGGAGTCCTAAACACTACGAGCTGCCAGTCTGCTTTGTTCACAAAAGAGAACACTCAGAGCTGCCAGCCTGCTTTGTTCACAGCCTGTTTGGCTGTGAACAAAGCAGGCTGGCAGCTCTGAGTGTTTAGGACTTCAGCATGAGTCAGAAATGCTTGCTGACAGGACTGATCAGGAAAAATACTATAGAAAGAAGCATATTTTTCATTAACATGCTATTGGAAAGTTATTCAACATTCATTAATCTAAAATATATCAAAAGTTTATTTGATGAGAGGTACCCTTTAACATATACGTTTTATTTCCTAAATAAAGTATACATTTAATGGAAACAAAAATACAGTGTAAACCCACTCTTACCCCTTATGTAAAAAATGCTCACTCAGCTGAGCTAACTACAAAGGATTATAGGGGAATCAGGATGGTGGCTGAGAAAAATTATACAACCAACCACATTTGACTATCTATATCCAACTACATACACTCTGAGTGGCAACAAAAAGGACTTCGCATTAATTCACATGCAGCAAATTTATTGCAGACAATTCTGCAACTGACCTGTTCAGCAGAATGGGTCTAGCTGATGAAACAACCCCATTTCGATGAACAGTAGCGACAATCTGCTTCATGTAAATTAACCTTTAAACTCGCCAAAAAATGTCTAACACTCTTCTTTGAATATAAAGTAAAAAATATAGAAGACTAAAGAGTTACAGGGGTATCCCCATCTGGAACATTTATGAAATATCCACAGGATACACATATCTATAGGTGGGACCCGCACCTATGTTGAGTCTGAGGTTAATGAGCAAACAGAGGTTAATGAGCAAAAAACAGCCAAAGCCAGGGAATTATTCATTTTGAGTAACTCCTATAGATAATAAAAAGAGTAACACAAAAAGCACAGCCTCAAGAGCTACACTGAGAAAATAAATGAAACAATTCCCTAAAATGTCCTAGGGCGTGATAAATAAATTAAAAAAAACCTTTGGGGGTGACCCCCTGCGGGGTAAGCACAATCTAAAAGAAAAATTAAAAACACTGTTTTATTATTGCCACTTTAAAAACAATAATATTGCAATACTAAATAATGCCACTAGATGTCAGTGCTGAACTAAACACAGTCACAGTACAATGAAGTATTAGTTGGGTTTTTTTAACACATAAAAAAAACTAAATACCCTGCATAGTACTGTCACTATGTTTTTAATCCAGCACCACTGATAGCTATTGGACTAAAACATTTTAAAGTGGCAATAGTAAAACTGTGTTTTCAGGGGGTTTTCTTAGTTGGGGCTTACCCCCAAAGTTTTTTTTTTCCATTCACACCTAGTAGTAAATAAACAGCTTAGCTCATAAAAGTCAATGGGATTTGCACAAATTGCATTACTTCTCTGCTTAATCTGTTTTCGCCAGGTGTGGGACTCCCATCTAGTGGACATTGATGACATATCCTGTTGATATGTCATTGGTATACCCATTTAGGGTACGTTCACGTGGGATATTTTGCTGTAGATTTTTCACCAGCAGATATTAAAGGGGTACTCCGCTGCTAGACATCTTATCCCCTATCCAAAGGATAGGGGACAAGATGTCTGATCGCTGCTGGGGCCCCCCCTGCGATCTCCCGCGGCACTCTGTGTTCTAAACAAATGCCAGGTTCCTGCAGCAGTGGTCATGACGTTACGCCACACCGCCACTATTCATGTCTACGGGAGGGGGCTTATCGGCCGACATGACCCCTCCCATAGACATTAATGGAGGGAGCATGACGTGAAGGCACAAGGGGCATGGCCGTGACGTCACGATCACGGCCTCCGAGTGTTCTGAACAAAACGTTCAGAACTCTGGAGCACCCCTTTAATACCAATCTATGTCAATTGGTAGCAAAATCAGCTGCACACAATACCCACATGTGAATGTGGTTTTCCTGGTAATGTTTATTGATGACCTATCCTAAGGTATCTCACCAATCAGCTGTTTGCCAGAGAGCCCACACAGTGAACAGAGCAGGAAGCAGACGGCGCCGTACATTGTTTAGTAGCCGTACTGGGTTACTGCAGCTCATTGCTCACTCACTTCAACTGCAGCTGAGCTACAGTAACCTACCACGATCACTACACAACGTACGGCGCTATCTACTCCTGTTTGCAGTACATAGGGGCACTGCGGCTATGCAAATCAGCTGATCAGCAGGATGCCTAACAACATCACCCCACCGATAAAATGTTGATGGCCTAGCCTAGAGTTTCCCTGGTTATAGTTGCAAAAGTACAATTCCCAGCAGGCCCGGACAGCCTTCGGCTGTCCGGGCATGCTGGGAGTTGTAGTTTTACAACGGCTAGAGGCACACCGATTGGAAAACACTAACCTATAATGAATTTTGTCCAAATGTTCTGTGTTCCCGCACAGGGGGGGCGCTCTGCCTTACCTCATCATCCTGCACGGCGCTCTTATGAGCATGAGAGATCATCTCCATATGTAACAACGCGAATAACGTCTCATCCGCCATCGTCGTCCTGTCTTCGCGGTCACTGCCTCTTCTGGTGCAGCTTCTTATCTCCTCAGTCCTGGGCTATGACACCACATCACCATTACTGTAACATATGGCACAAAGTAGGCACAATTTCTTTTTTTTTTTTTTTTAGCAAACAAACTCTCCAAAAATCATAAGCACAGCTTCATTTCCCGACTACATCCCCGTCAGTGTTTATGACGGATAACGACGACAAGCTTCGCAAAGGGATTCACAGTAATTCACTACTTCCGTGTTACACAACAAGCCCCACTTCCGGTGCTGCGCTGACGTCCCTGTCAGCTGATTTTTTTTCTCCCCTCTGCCCCACTTCCGGTGCTGCGCTGACGTCCCTGTCAGCTGATTTTTTTTTTCCCCTCTGCCCCACTTCCGGCGCTGCGCTGCCATCACTATCAGCTGATTTTTTTTCCCCCGCGCCACTTCCGGCGCTGCACTGACGTCACTTTCAGCTGACTTCCGCTGTCTACTAGCTTGTCCTGTACCCCACTTCCGGGAAAGATCCATGTTTTATAATAAGAATTCTTTCATGAATTCTTAAAAATGAGGCACATATAAGAACGTCAGAACGGATTAGAACGATAGCTGACTGTTAACGCGTGTATTTAGCGTGTGGGCGCAAATTTTGAGGCACATCCCTTGCCCCACTTCCGGTAACGTGACACTTCACGTGACTGAACTGCAGCTTTCATCTTTGCTTTGGATGGGCTGGTGCTGTGTGTGATCAGGATCTGCAGGTGAAGATGTTCACATACTTTCTATGTTGTTTGGAGGTTCTTTTCCATAGACCCTGATTTATTATAGCTTTATATTGTATAGATCCTTGAGCAATGGTCTTCAAACTGAGGACCTTCAAACATTGCAAAACTACAACTCCCAGCATGCCGGGACAGCCGTTGGCTGTCTGGGCGTGCTGGTAGTTGTAGTTTTGCAACATCTGGAGGTCCACAACTTGGAGACCACTGATTTACGCTATTCTTCCAAGCAAGTTACATGTACAATATGTCACATTTTTGTAAATATTTTCTTTTCATATGATTACAACAAAGAAATGACCCTCTGCTGCAATGTAAAGTAGTGAGTGCACAGCCTGTATAACAGTATTTAAAGGAAAACTTCCCTATATGCTAATTAAGTGCTAACTGGCACAGGCCGGGGTTACTGGCACTCTGACATCAGCACCGCTTTTCTGCAGCGCCGCCCAGCTCCTCAATATTCCTCCCCTCCCTCCACCTCTCCCTCATCATTACAGAGCGGGGAGAAGAGGGAGAGGTGGAGGGAGGGGAAGAATATTGATGAGCTGGGCGGCGCTGCGGATGAGCGGCGCTGACGTCAGAGTGCTAGTAACCCCGCCTATGCCAGTTAGCACTTATTTAGCATATAGGGAAAAATGAAGATATCGGCCAGGCGGATCTGGGTACGGTAGGTATCAAACTGATAAGCGTTCTCCGCACTATCAGCCAGTACCGCTGGTTAGTGTGGGGGGGAGAAAGCTGACAGTTTTCCTTTTAACAGTGTAAAGCACTAGATTACCTGGCTTTATGCATGGTATAGTTCCTGTGGACACTCTGTAAATAAGTAGTGCAGTGAAATATAACTTATCCCCTATCCTATAGAAAGAGTTTTTATTTACCATAAGGAGTGCAATAGCTAAATTTAGTTTTATTGAGTGCCTTTTTAAGTAAATCATCCTTGTTCTTTCTGTTCTCATCTGGTCAGATAATCTAGAAATGTCCTCTCAAGGTTTTCAAACCATCGTAAAGGGGGAAGCTTCAGAGACTGATGATGAAGAAGAGATGTATGTGACATCCGTCCCACCGAAGTCATTTTCTGGTACATGTGGTGTAAAGATTCAAGGAGAAGCCTCAGAAACTGATGAAGAGGATGATGAAAGTGTTGAGAAATATAAGATTCCTTCCAAGAGATTAGAGAAGGACCTTCCTCCTCTAGTGGTCATCAGGAATGAAGGTGAAAGTTCCCCAGTCGGCTGTGAAGAGAAGCCGATGGTGAATATACAGCAGCCAGGACGCTACAGCACGTTATTACAACACAAACTCTTGGAAAGCAATGCTCGGCTTTACCATGATGTCAACAACGCCATCCGTCAAGTCTACCATACGACCACTAGTGAGATCCGTGCACTGACCAGTCAACTCAACAACTCCCAGAACGGGATTATTAATGCCTCTCACAACATCCGACTTGCCCTTGAGGACTTGAAAAGGGTGTCTGAAAAGATTGACATAATAACCAGCTGTAACTTACTTCCTGATATCAGGATCTAAATAGACTTCTGCATTGAAACAATCTCTTAATGTCCACCCTCATGCCTGGGTGCTCATACTTAAAGGGGATCTCTATGCATGTAGGTCATCCTGATGGTCACCTCTGTAGTGCAGCTTTCAGAATTAACTGAATTGTAGAAACCAGTGTACAAATCTAATAGCAGCTATAGCCATATGACGGAAGCTGCAGTACTGGTAAGAGATCTCTTCAGGAGTCTTATCATTGGAAACTTTTTACACTTTAGTTCTTCATTCTTAAAGGGGTACTCCGCTGCTCAGCGCTTGGAACAAACTGTTCCGAACGCTGGAGCCGAGAGCTTGTGATGTCATAGCCCCGCCCCCTCATGACATCACACTCAACCCCCCCCCTCAATGCAAGTCTATAGGAGGGGGCGTGATGGCTGTCACGACCCCTCCTATAGATTTGCATTGAGGGGGCGGGGTGTGATGTCATGAGGGGGCGGGACTATGATGTCTCGAGCTCCTGGCTCCAGCATTCCCAACAATTTGTTCCAAACGCTAAGCAGATGGTCAAATATGCTACCCAAATGAATGTTTTAAGTTAGCTATACACATTGGATTAATGTTGGCTGAGCCTACCAATTTTGGTGGGACATCTGATGAGTATGGAGGCCTCCTGACATCAAATGTTGAGGATAGAAGTTGTCTTAAAGGACATGGCCAGAGGAGTTTGGCAGTAACTTTCTCCCCTATTCTATGTGAAGTGTAAGGACAAGTCTTAGAAATAAAATGTCCCAGCAATTTGTTATCATCTCCTCGGGCAACTGCCCATTCATGCTGCTCTTTACTATGGCTATGGTTCATAGTGTGGGTTCAGAGACCAAATGTTCTATCTATAGAACATCTATACACCACAATAAGACATCTGAACAAGGGTTGTCCTTAAAGGAAATCTGTCACCAGTGTCACCTGCACTAACCTGTCAGTACCGACAGGTAGTGCAGGTGACACTGATGACAACGGTACTCACCCTGTCCCGGTCCGTGGTGGGGATCTCTGGTAATCTTCTCCGGTATCTTTGCTCCGGGCACCGATTTGGGGCAGGGGCGGAGCTTAATGACGTAACCGCTGCTGTTACCATGACCTGGGACCCAGCAGGGAGCAGCAGTGGTGACGTCACTAAGCTCCGCCCAAGCCGCTGCTGCTTTCTGCAGGGTGCCGGGCAGCAGCGGTTATATTATTAAGCTCCGCCCATGCCCAAAGCCGGTGCCCGGAGCGAGGATACCGGAGAAGATTACAGAAGAACCCCGTCACGGACCGGGACAAGGTGAGTACCGTTGTCATCAGTGTCACCTGCACTACCTGTCAGTACTGACAGGTTAGTGCAGGTGACACTGGTGACAGATTTCCTTTTAAAGAGTACCTCTCTTGATCTTGTTAAATGTTATAATCCTCCCAGTTCACTGCCCCCATTATGATAAACCAGCCCCTGCCTTTATTTTTATTATTGTTTAGTTTTCTACCTCAATGTTGCTCTGTATTTTCTGCTCAATTTTAGTCAGATTCACAGACTGGGAAAGGGTTTTTCCGAGCAGGCGTGACATCATCTGAAGCCATACAGGAACCACCTCCCTCACTCATACAGCCCAGAGCAGTTTAGTGTGCGAGATGGGCTATCATTGGCTAAGGCTGCACCCCCCCATCCTCAGCACTCCAGATTACATTTCCTGGACATGCTCTGGACAAGTAGGGAGACACCTAGTGACAGTTTTTTTAAACACAAAACATAGAAAACTTCATTTTTTTTTTTAAACAAACTACATTAGAAAGATTTTTAATTTACCATAAGGAGTGCAATAGCAAAAATTTATTTTAATGACAGTGCCCATTTAAGTTTTCTGTACTCATAGTCTCGTATAAGGGGCATTTTTTGTAGCCTCCTACAAAGATGTACGATTGTAAAGAAAACGATTGTAAAGAGTCTTGTCATGCACTTCTGTAGATTATACAACTATAGCACATAAAGTAGGATTCTGAGTTAAAGTGGTTGTGAAGGATTAGAAATTTGTCCAGAAAAAGTTTCATGTCTGTCACTGAGCAGGTATTGCAACTCATCTCTAAATACAGATAATATTATAGGGGTCATTTACTGGCTTGGAGATGATGTAGATTTCAGCTGCAATTCACTCCTGTTTGCAGGAAATTTTATGTGTTCCAAGCTTTAACTCAGTAGCTTTGTGCAAAGTTTCAAAAGGTCAAACTTTTTGCGCAAAGTGGGCATCTGCTCAAAACTTTTAAAAATATGGTAGATCCATGGTTCATAAACTCTGTCTTCATAAATTTTGACCCCAGCTTATCTTTCAGCCATTGCTTTACTAATAAAGCTTTAATCCTTTTTTATGTCTCCATTGTTGTTCATATATGTCTCATGTGACCAGCCTGACATATTCCGGGAACACTGAGGGTAGGGTCACATGTAATACGTTGTGGATCTGCCGATGACCCGACCCTATATTGTGCCTCCAGCTGTGTCCTGCTCCCCTAAAGGATAGGGGATAAATTATAATTCGCAGGGGGCCGACTCTTGGGACCCCCCGCAATCTCCTGAACAGGGCCCTGCTGGAAGGGGAAGCGGTGGCCGACACGCCCCCTCCATGTATCCATAGAGATACATGGAGGGGGCGTATTGGCCGCATCTTCCTGTGGGGGTAAGAACGGCCGCTTTCGGTAGCCTGCTGGGGCCCCGTGCAGTAGATTGTGGCGGGGGATGGTAGTTCTAACTTATCCCCTATCCTTTGAAGTTATCTTTCACCGCACTACTATCTTTTTTAAGGTCACTTTTTTCCCATTTTGGTGACTAGGATTATAGGCATTATGCACAACCATCAAATAGTATTAGGTCCTTCCTGCTCAGCCTGGTCACATTATTGGTCACAGTGGTGTCCAACCTCATTGATTGGCTGAGAGGGCAGGAGATGAGATATAAGAAGCAAAGATTAGCAGGGGACCAGAAGTCACTGAAACGGGAACTCGAGAGGACTGAGGTAAGGGAGTATGACTTTTTTTTCTTCTCCCTGTCCACATATGATTTTGTCTATGCTGGTATATCCTTTAATTTATTTCCCCAGGGCCTAGCAAGAATTTGCTTTTAGTTCCCTTTTAAAAGTATTTGAGCGGTCTCTTACCAACTTTGTATAACAGGGACCATCCTGCAAAATGTGTACATACATGTCTTTATACATTTCCGTGTCAAATAGCCCAATGCCCCCCTTATGAAATGGTTTGATGATAAGTGAAGGATCGTTCTCTATAATTGGATCTAACTATAGCTGCTATGTGTGTGTGTCTAATACATATATATATATATATCACTGGAATAAAAAGATCCAAAATAAAAAACTTAACATTTTTAGGAAGTCACACTCCTCATCCATTTTATTAAAAGCATGTAACACTTCTTTCATTAAAAAAATAACAAAATACATTAATTGCTATTATAGATCCCTGCAAAGAAAAGTCAATAGGATGTCATATACTGAAAATATGGGCACTGTCAGATGCAAAACTTTTTATATGTTGTACATTTCCTTTTTAAGGGTACTTTCACACATACAGGATCTCGCGCAGATTTGATGTGCAGGATTTGTAACTACCAAATAGAAGCTGCGCTCAGTCATTCAGTTTACATTGAAATCTACAGCAGAAAATCCTGTGCATCAAATCCTGCACATTAAATCGGACAGGAGAGAGCCCAGAGGAGCGCTATCAGACAGGAGAGAGCGCAGGAGTCCTATCAGACAGGAGAGAGCCCAGAGGAGTGCTATCAGACAGGAGAGAGCACAGAGGAGTACTATCAGACAGGAGAGAGCCCAGAGGAGTCCTATCAGACAGGAGAGAGCACAGAGGAGCACTATCAGACAGGAGAGAGCCCAGAGGAGTGCTATCAGACAGGAGAGAGCACAGAGGAGTACTATCAGACAGGAGAGAGCACAGAGGAGTACTATCAGACAGGAGAGAGCACAGAGGAGTGCCAGCCCACCCTCACTTACTTGGACAAAGCCATGATTTTATAAGCCATGATTTCTGTAAAAAGGAAATAACATTTTCTTATGAAGTATATAAGGTTAATGTTTTGTCAAGATATACAACATATAAAAAGTTTTTGAATCTGACAGTGCCCATTTATCAAGTAATCTAATGCTGGGTTCTTATTAGTATATCAGAAGTTAATACAGTAGCTAAAGTTATCCACCATTTTATAGAGTTGAGGCTATTTTTGCAAAAGTAACAATTTCTGTCACGTTGGCTATACAAAAAAAAAAAAAAAAAAACTACATCGTAGACAGAACTTTAAAGGGGTACTCCTGTGGAAAACTTTTTTATAACTTTTTTTTATAAAGTTTTATAAAACATTTTATTTGTTTATCTCTACAGATTAAGCAGTACATCTTTTCAGAATAAGTTTGCCAACCATAGTAAGAGTGACTGCAAACTTTTTTTATAACATTTTTCTTATGAAGTATATTAGGTTAATGTTTTGTCAAGATATACAACTTCTAAAAAGTTTTTGAATCTGACAGTGCCCATTTATCAAGTAACCTAATGCTGGGTTCATATTAGTATATCAGAAGTTAATACAGTAGCTAAAGTTATCCACCATTTTATAGAGTTGAGGCTATTTTTGCAAAAGTGACAATTTCTGTCATGTTGGCTATACCAGTTGAATTTGATTTAAGGTACGTGTCTCCTACATGTCTCCTATGTGTGCTTGTATTTTGCTGCAGATTTTCTGTTGCTGTTTTTCCTACCCATTGAATTCAATGTGTAAGACAGGAGGGTCAGCACAAATGTTCTTAGTACTATCAGACAGGAGTGAGCCGCCACGCCCCCTCCCATTGACTTGCATTGAGGGGGCAGGGCGTGATGTCACGATACTCCTGCCCCGTGATCGTGAGTCATCAGATATGGAGGGATCTTTGCTACGTGAGGCTAATGATAGGGGGTGCTGCATGAGAGATTGCAGGGGTCCTCAGCGGCAGGACCCCCGCGATCAGTCATCTTATCCCCTATCCTTTGGAGAGTACGCATTTTATGACAGGTACACTTTTTAAAATGAATTATTAGTTTCTGAGGAGCACATAAAAAAAAATAAACAATATGGCTGCAATTTCGTTCTCATTTAAAGGGTAGCTCCCACCATCACTTTTTTTTTTGTCCCTGCCTATTACCCATCTATCCCTATCCCCCTCCCTGCCTTTATTTTTTTTTTAATATTAAAAATGCTTTTTTTGTCTGCCTGGTAGTGTGCTCACTACCAGGCAGACTTCCCCAGCAGGCACCACGTCACTGATGCCTGCTGGGGCCGACACTTCCGCCCGTAGTTCACCTATACAGGGTGCCTCCAGCTGTTTCCCCACTGCAACTCCAAGCTTGCCCTGACATCTATTGGCTGTCAGGGCATGCTGGGAGTTGTAGTGGGGAAACAACTGGAGGCATACTGTATAGGTGAACACCGGAGCACATACCGCTCCCCGCCACGCAGCCCGCAACTCTAAAAAAAACTTAAGTACTACAACATATCAATTTTTTGTTTTCATGACAGTGCCCATTTAATGTTTTCAAAAATGGACTCTACAGCAAAACATAAAACTGCAAATCTGTATAAAACGGAAACATAATTGATCAATTTTGGTTACTATTACTTAGGATTTACTACTCTGGCCATTTTTTATTTTGGGTAGAATTTTTTTTAGAGTAAATTTATGTTTCTAACACAGACCCGTCGCTACAGGACAGGCAAACCAAGCAATTGCTTGGGGCCCCGAGCTGGCCCAGGGCCCCGAGCAGAGCCGGTGCTTGCCCATCCTGTAGCAACGGGGCAATTCCCTGCATCACTATTAAGGACATTCCTGTGTCCCGAAAGAGGTTTTTGGGACACAGGGATGCCCCTGTTAACTCTCTGTGGCCCCGCGTTAAGCTTAAAAACGCAGGGGCTGCCGGGAGATAGTGTACGCCGGGATGTCACTGTCTTCCCGTGCGTGCGCCCATAGCAACGGAGACGCAGAAGACCGGAGCATCGAGGAGCAGGAGGAAGATGTGTGCTGGCCAGCTTTGGTAAGTGACCAGCGGAATGTCATCTTCGGTGTTCTGACCACCGCTTCTCCGGTCCTGGGAGCTAATGCTATGGCCGGACCGGAGGAGCGGTGGTCGGAGCACTGAAGTGGGGCAGTACACAGGCATACAGCCTCCAGCCATACACTGTATATGGCTGGAGGCTGTATGTCTGTGGGGAACACTTCCTACCTAATATGGGGAGAACTATGCTGCACCTAATGTGGGGGAACACTGCCAGCCTAATGTGTGGGGAACACTGCCAACCTAATGTGGGGGGAACTCTGCTGCACCTAATGTGGAGGCCTCGTATAGACATTCGCTCACGTTGCGCTCCCAGAATTCAAGGGCCGGCGTTACTATGTTGTGACGCCGGCCCTAGAGCGTGGTGTGCGTGAACATCAAGGGGGGGGGGGGCTCCATGTCCATTTTGCTCGGGGCTCCCAAATTCCTGCAAACAGACCACTAATGACCTTTTTTAAAACCATCTATACATTTACTTGTTTATGATATTTACATGGACAGTCAGGAATATCACACGGGTGCAATATGGTTGTAGTTCAGTGTCCATACATACTGTATAAAAACTTGTACCGCTTTGGTCCCAATGACAGAACTTAGAAGACCATAGAGAGAGAATTCTTTGAACATGTGAAATGTTTGGACACAACTGAAGAAGCTTCCTTCCTACTTAGCTTTATGAGATATTCTCATTTGATAAGTACAAAGATAACATGCTTTGTTTTATGATATTCTCTTTGGATCCAGCACCAACTTTTAGTGCTTCTTGCTTGGTAATAGCTGGAGCAGTGGCAGGGGCAGAAGAAGATGGGGGCAGAACCCCTAAGAAATACACACTGAAAAGTGTCCAGTCTCCAAGGGCCATATCCAGCACCTCTTTTATCGCATTATTATCACTATAGACAAGTGCTCTTCCATTCAAGTTGTGCTCTTTTATTTTTTTCTTGTACTTTCGGAGGCTCTCTTCCTCAAATCCTAGTTTGTGCATCTAAAAAGAAGAAAATATAGGTTCAGATAGTACACTGGACTCGTAATGCTTATAAGGGATGAAACGTAACAGTTATGTGAATAATATATTATTTCAGACGCCATATCTAGTACAGGGTAATGGAGTTGTGGGAAGCAATAACATACTTTGTGATTAGATAGGTAAGCTATGAGTCAACCCTGTAACACCACTTTCCCTGTTTTCCAATAAAGCACACAATCGGGCAGGGGAAAAGCGTTCTCATACATGAACTCCCTTCAACACCCCTTGAGCAGGTCCAGCAATGATTCATCTTTAGCCAAAAAGTAGGGGGACCTCCAAATAAAGTCTGAACCCCTCAGGCATTAGAGCTGGAGTTCAAGTAATACTAGTGCATGGTTGGAACTAACCATGTCTCCTACGCTCACCGACTGCAACCTACTACAGGCCAGCAGGCAAAGCAGACAATAATATGCAATCCCTGAGCACAAGAGAAATGGGTGAATTCTTGGCTCTCTGGATAGAGTAACCACCAGGAGTGACACAAACCTGTCAGCTCCAAATAGCCTGGT
Organism: Hyla sarda; assembly: GCF_029499605.1. Classification (NCBI taxonomy): domain Eukaryota; kingdom Metazoa; phylum Chordata; class Amphibia; order Anura; family Hylidae; genus Hyla; species Hyla sarda. Next base: position 151,151,467 of record NC_079197.1, read on the forward strand.
AGAACCTTATCCCTGGCCCTATGCATAGGAGTTATTGTCCCAGAGCATAGCTAGGACAATGTCAAGGTCACCCCCAACAACTTTTCCAGGTTATGACATCATCCTGAATGTGGCTATATTGCTAAAACAAAAACCACTGCGTTATCTCCAATACAGGTATAAACATTGTAAACACTTAATTTTTTCCCATTGTGCTCCAACTGGAGGTGAGTTCATCCCCCTTCTGAATCTGTATCATGTGACAACAAATTGAAAGAGAAAGATTTGTAAATCAACGTTTTATCTCCTGCTTTGCCCCCCCCATGCCAGCGAGCCAAAAATATGACCAACCCATAACTTTGGCATTTGACAGAAATCATATTGGGCTTCATGGGTCTTTTTATTAAGATGTCTGTATGGATGCATTAAGGATGATTGAGTAACTTGATACATTTATTCGGGGAGCAGAGCCCCCTTCACATTTCATTGCATTGGCCATAGCAGCGCTACTAGTGTTAGAGAAACTGGAGGGATTAAAATATTGAAAAAAGCCGCAAAACAGCTTTGAAAAGAAAGTATGCATAAGATAAAGAACCAATGTGAATATAGGAACAAAAACAGAAATGACAATAAAATAATACAAATAAAACTTAGGGGCACACAAACCCCATACAACAGGCATGATGTCCCTATGGGCAACATCCCCAGTTCAGGAGTGAGATATACAGGGTAGCATCATTCTCAAAAGAAATTTGGGACTTCTCTTTTGCTGTAGTAGTAACTAATAGAAACAACACTTACAGTGGGGCAAAAAAGTATTTAGTCAGCCACCAATTGTGCAAGTTCAGCCCAAGATGAGAGGCCTTTATTTTCATCATAGGTATACCTCAACTATGAGAGACATAATGAAAAAAAAATCCATAAAATCACATTGTCTGATTTTTAAAGAATTTATTTGCAAATTATAGTGGAAAATAAGTGTTTGGTCACCTACAAACAAGCAAGATTTCTTCATTAAGAGTTTCCTCTGTCCTCCACTCGTTACCTGTATTAATGGCACATTAGCTGTCAAAGGACACCAGAAACAAAATTGTAGACCTGCACCAGGCTGTGAAGACTGAATATGAAATAGGCAAGCAGCTTGGTGTGAAGAAATCAACTGTGGGAACAATTATTAGAAAATGGAAGACATACAAGACCACTGATCATCTCCCTCGATCTGAGGCTCCACGCAAGATCTCACCCCGTGGGTCAAAATAATCACAAGAACGGTGAGCAAAAATCCCAGAACCACATGGGGGGACCTATTGAATGACCTGCAGAGAGCTGGGACCAAAGTAACAAAGGCTACCATCAGTAACACACTACGCCGCCAGGGATTCAAATCATGCAGTGCCAGTTGTATCCCCCTGCTTAAGCCAGTACATGTCCGGGCCCGTCTGAAGTTTGCTAGAGAGCATATGGATGATCCAGAAGAGTATTTGGAGAATGTCATATGGTCAGATGAAACCAAAGTAGAACTTTTTGGTAAAAACTCAACTCGTCATGTTTGGAGGAGAAAGAATGCTGAGTGGCATCCACCTACTGTGATGCATGGGGGTGGAAACATCATGCTTTGGGGCTGTTTTTCAGCAAAAGGACCAGGACGTCTGATCCGTGTAAAGGAAAGAATGAATGGGCCATGTATCGTGAGATTTTGAGTGAAAACCTCCTTCTATCAGCAAAGGCATTGAAGATGAAATGTGGCTGGGTCTTTCAGCATAACAATGATCCCAAACACACCACCCGGGCAATGAAGGAGTGGCTTCGTAAGAAGCATTTCAAGGTCCTAGAGGGGCCAAGCCAATATTCAGATCTGAACCCCATAGAAAAACTTTGGAGGGAGTTGAAAGTCCATGTTGCTCAGTGACAGCCCCAAAACATCACTGCTCTAGGAATGGAGGAATGGGCCAAAATACCAGCAACAGTGTGTGAAAACCTTATGAAGACTTACAGAAAATGTTTGACCTCTGTCATTGCCATGCCAACAAAGGGTATATAACAAAGTATTGAGATTAACTTTTGTTATTGATCAAATACTTATTTTCCACCATAATTTGCAAATACATTCTTTAAAAATCAGACAATGTGATTTTATGGATGTTTTTTTTCTCATTATGTCTCTCATAGTTGAGGTATATCTATGATGAAAATTACAGCCTCTCTCATCTTTTTAAGTGGGAGAACGTGCACAATTGGTGGCTGACTAAATACTTTTTTTTGCCCCACTGTACGTAAAAGAGTAAATATCATACAATAGGTCAAACTTACTTCTTTGCACACGTCTGGCACGGTCATGTTCAGCAAAGACAACATGGTCAGTCGGTTGCTCTTCTTCGCTTCCCACATGTTATTACTGCCTCTTAGAAGTTCCATTTGCCTTTTTACAGAAGCATCTAAATTAACAGTAAATGGCAGGAAAAAGTTGGCATCTTTCACTGTAAAGTTGTCACATAATAGTTTGTGAAAAATCTCTGGATCTCCATCCAACTCCAACAGATGTTCAAGGTTTTTCTTTATAGCATCCATCTCCTCCAAAGACTTCTCAAAAACATCCCAAAGGAGAGTTCTGCTGTATAAAGAATATTCACTGTTGTTTTCATGTTCATTGAGGAATCTTCTCTGTTGCTCATCCTCAATGCACTGCATTATCCAGGTGAGGCGACATGGCCACTGGGTAGCAAGCAGCACCCATTCTGTAACTTTGCGAGGTTGTATTTGGCTTCTTGGTACTTCTCTGATCATCAACCTGATGGTTATGGTAATAGTATTTACCACTCTTCTGATATGAACAACATTGTCAGTGATATAGTCTTTCATACTCTCATCAAAAAGATGTTCAAATGCTTCATTGATCAGGGCCTTCGTCTTCGGTCCTTTTTCTAAGAAACAGCTGTTGGATTCCTGAAAGTCAATTGAGCTTCTTACTTCCAAAGGAATATCATTTATATTCAAGTTAGGGGTAATTCGTTGACGTAAAAGTTGGTCTTTTTCATTTGGAATGGCAATATCTAATGTTTCATCTTCTTCCATATCTTTAACTAGCTCACCTTTGCCTTCAATAATATTTCTTAATATGGATGATTTAGTTGCACAGTCCATTCTTGGGATGCAAAAAGGCAATGTTATAATGCGGTTTAAGAATTGATAGCCATTGTTGGCCATACCTTTCAAGAGCAAAGAGCTTTCAACACAATCTATGATGATTTGTGGATCCACTGCCAAAATGGAAATAAATGGGGCATTTGGATCAGAGAGGAGGATATTCATGGCATTTAGAACCCCTACCACTTTGTCTGGCATGCATTTGTCCAAGTTGGTGATTTCAAGGACAACTCTTATTTTTTGCCTTTGGAAGACTTCCATGAGTTGAAGGTAACGGGTTATGATCTTAACCTCCCTTTTCACATCACTCATGAAACCTAACTGGGAGCTCATATCTGTTCGATTCATTTTTTGTTCGACTTTACCTTTCTGAGTGACAATAGCATTTCTGATAACTACAATAGCTACTCTGAGTGCTCCTGCGGCAGATATGCCAACTACGGTTGCCCCAACACCTTCAGCGGCAGCCAACATATCTCCTGTGGGGTCACCAAATGGAAAGCCAAATATCAGGATCAAAGCACCCACAGTGATTCCAATGATGATCACTAACAATGTAGCAACCCAAAGTGGGATACATAGGAATTTCTTATTGACCCATTCCTGTTTGAGTGGAGCATCTATAATTTTAGTTTTTCTGCCCACTGCTCGATAGACGCTAATAGGTACCAATCCAAAGCAATTTTCTACACCATCACAGAGTGTGGTAACCAGACCTGCCCAAAGTTGGTCACTGCCAGTAAATTCCCATGCACTAAAGCGGATGAAGCAATAACGTATATTTTTTCTCTGCTTGTGGTTTTCTGTGATCACTGGATGATGAAATATCATGAGAAATATTAGTTTGATAAGATCTTTTCCTTTGGTCTGTCTTGTCCTCTGTTTAGTCCTCCCCTCTTCTTCTTGGTCCTTCTTCCTTCCTTCGAGACAGAGGTATGCTGCAACCATAGGGTACAATTTTATTCTATACCTCTATGACTATGTGACATTTAATATTTACTCTAATTTGTAAGATGTAATATAAAATGTAAAATCCATCACCAGTTGTGCCTGCGTAAAGGGGTATTCCCACCCGAAGCAGTTAACCCCTATCCACAGGATAGGGGATAAAAAGCTGATTGTAGGTTACCGACTGTTGGGCAGCTGACTAATCCAAAGAATGGGGGCAACATTGTCCCTGGAATGAATGGACAAGCCTTCTGAAGGGGTTGTTAATTATAAAGAAACAATATTAGCCCCATTCAATGGTACTAAATAGTGATTTATTTATTTATTAAATATCTGCTCATTCTGAGATAAGTAGTCATGTGGGTGGTGCTAATCTGTGACTGACATCTGTGTATAAGTGTGCCTAAAGATATATGTTAATCATTGTTGAGGACCACCCACTTGTCTTCGTGAAGAAAGTTATCCTGGACCTTTCCGCACAAAACTTTCAAGTACATACATCTTCTCAGCTCCTCCTGCTCTATAAAATGATATTATGAGATTTGACTGCATTTTCGACATGACAGGTTCCCTTTCATACACTTAATACATTAATCTACATGATAACAACTTAAAGGGTTCGTCCAGCCAAACAGGATAGGGGATAAGTAGCTGATCGCGGGGGGTCAGACCGCTGGGACTCCCACGATCTTTGGAACAGGATCACGTCTCTCAGTGAGGAGCCCGAGTGCTGTACTTGGGTCTTTTTGCCGCTCCCATAGAAATGAATAGAGCACGTGCCATCTACCACACATGCTCCTCACTAAGAGCCGGCGTCCCGTTCTGGAGATGACGGGGAGTGGGGTGGGGGGGGGCATCATTCGGAACCCCCACAATCAGCTACTTATTCCCTATCCTATGGATAGGGGATAAGTAAGTTTTGGCTGAACAATCCCTTTAAAGGGGTTATCCAGGGATCCGGAATGGTATTACCTTTCCTTGCTCCCCCGACACTCCACCTCAGTGTAAAGTTTTATTTCCTGACAAATACCACGACTGTATGCGGCGACCAATGGCCACATGATGGTGCTGCAACATTGTGCGACCACTGGCCACTGCAATAGAGTTCCCAATCACTAACACCCCCAACACCCACCATCTGCTATTACATGGATATGAAAGCACATGGGAGTGTTTCATATATAAGGTGCTATATAGTGTACTGCCAAATGCAATTAAAGAATGGAAAGCAACACACCAAGGCTCCAGTGAGACAAATGTAGTATATTCACATATCAAGTAAAATGCAGCAACTTTAAAATCCCACAATAGGATCTTTTTGGAGCGTAAGGTCTGTGTCATTTCTATATGCTGAGTGGGGTTTTTCCTAGCTACTCTACCTTGTTAAACAAAAGCTAACCAATAACACACAGCTGTACTACGAAAGCCATATACTCACATTCCACCTTGTTAAGAAGGTAATCTTTGCGTCTACCCCATGGTGCATAAAACCCGACTGTCACAGGAGAGACAACATAATACAAAGCCTTCGCCAGAGAGTAGCAGTAGATGTCATCTTTCGTCTCAAAACCTTAAGGAAGGGAACAAGAAAGAGTCTATACAAAAAAAGTGTGAAAAGTGGATGTGGTTATGAGGACGTGGCCTCACAGTATAATTTGGTTTGGGAATTTATTGTTCATTAAAGAGAATGTTTTGTTCCGAATGCTGGGTGCAGGTTGCTGGGGTCAAGACAGCATGGACCCCCCCCCCCCCTCGTGACATCATGCCACACCCCCTCAATGCAAGTCTATGGGAGGGGGCGTGGCTACTGCCACGCCCCCTCCTATAGACTTGCATTGAGGAGGCGTGGCCATGATGTCACGACCCCCGCAGCCCGCACCCAGCGTTCGGAACAAAATGTTCTGAACGCTCGGGCTGTGGAGTACCTCTTTAAGAATTTTTACACTTTTCTAAATCTTTATACAAAAGCATAAAACATATGGTTTCCCTATAATTGTATAATATAATGTCCTTGTACTTTTTTTAAATGCAGGATAATGGTGATGTTCCATATTTTGTACATCCATGCATTATTTAAATAAGGGCGGCAGCACTTCCAGGAGTCCCTTTTTTTCATCAGTCTCTCAGACATTGCTGGAGATTTGCCTAGTATGATATTAGGGCATTAGTGTACTATGGAGGCTTGCTATAGGGCACTACCCTTCATGAACCAAAATAGGCTGGTTACACAAGATCATACATGCCATAAATGGTCAGCCATTAATTTAAGTACCTGTCATGTAATGCTACTATTTAACTAGAGATACAAATCTTTGGTTAAACAAACCAGGGGTTGGTAAAGATTTCACTCATATCACACAAGATTAGTCTAATTATGTAAAATATATTTTCTATATGGCAAAAACTTAAGAATACTTTTAGTAAACCAAATAATTCCAGATGACACATTGCATCCTATATTACTAATAGTTTTGGTCCTTATGTTCTGTCTTTTAAAAAAAATAAAACAAAGAGAGAATTTGTAAAAATTAGTGTTTTTAAAAATATATTTTTTTTTTCTTTTTTCAGATTGCCAAAATGCACAACTTAGCTGAAAATTAACATCTACCATACGTTTATGGCATCATTTTAGAAAACATCCTTAGTATTTTTAATACTACTCCTTTAATGGAGCAGTCTCATGCTCAATGTTATTAAAAAAACGTATCCCCTAGGGAGGGGCTGGTGCCCTGCACGATCGCAGGATCGTCTGCACGGAGCCTCGGAGATCGCGGGGGTCCCAGCTGCGGGAGACTTTAATCAGAGAGCACGTTGACAGAAAAGAACAACCTTAACTTCAGAAGCGCATAAGTACTGAAAGGATTAAGATTTTTTTATAGAAGTAATTTACAAATCTGTTTAACTTTCTGGAACCAGTTGATATATATATAAAAAGTTTTTTTTCCTGGAATACCCCTTTAACGTTGTTCTTTTCTGTCAAAGTGCTCTCTGATGACACGTGTCTCGGGAAATGCCCAGTTTAGAAGCAAATCCCCATAGCAAACCTCTTCTAAACTGTCAGGAACTGTCCAGAGCAGGAGAGGTTTGCTATGGGGATTTGCTTCTAATCTGGACAGTTCCTGACACGGACAGAGGTGTCAGCAGAGAGCACTGTGGTGAGACTGAAAAAAAAACTATACAATTTCCTCTGCAGTATCCATCAGCTGATAAGTACTGGAAGGATTAAAAAAATTTAATAGAAGTAATTGACAAATCTGTTTAATTTTCTGGCACCCGTTGATTTGGAAACATTTGTTTTCCACTTGCTTCCACCAGGTTCCACTTTAAAGGGGTACTCCGCTGCTCAGTGTTTGGAACAAACTGTTCCGAATGCTGGAGCCGGTGCCGGGAGCTCGTGACATCATAGCCCCACCCCCTCATGATGTCACGCCCTGGGCCCTCAATGCAAGTCTATGGGAGGGGGCGTGACGTCTGTCACGCCCCCTCCCATAGACTTACATTGAGGGGATGGAGCGTGACATCATGAGGGGCGGGGCTATGACGTCACGAGCTCCCGGCGCCACCTCCAGCGTTCAGGACAATTTGTTACAAACGCTGAGCAGCGGAGTACCCCTTTAAGGTTGTTTTTCACTATGGACAATCCCTTTTTGTTATTCGGGCTCCCAACAATTCTCTAATCACATGGTGTCCTGCTTCTGGGACCACGAAAAATTAGATGTAATCTGCTGAAAAACTGGAAAACTAGGTGTGTGCTCTTTTGTACCGGCCGTGTGTACCGGCTCTTTTGTACCGGCCGTGCCTGTTTACAATGTCTAATGATGACATGAAGTGAAGATAAGGCGAGGGGCAATACAGCGCAGATAAGATAACATTTGTCTAATTTCTGTAGAATATTTACACATACAGGACTATGTTGAAACAGGTCGGAAAGTATTGGCGCAGAGGGCAGGGAGGGGGGGGGCTCTTGGTGTTTGGCAAAAATCTGAATTACAATAGGAGGAGAACTACTGAAGAAAAATAGTATTAAAGGAAACAAGCATCTCCTTACCGGGACACACCATGGCATCACTTTGACAATGAACGACTTCTCCAGAGTTCCTTATCCCTGTGGAGAGAATAGAGAGAATATACCTATGAATGTTAGTTAAAGGGATATTCCAGGAAAAATACTTTTTTTTTTTTTTATATATCAACTGGCTCCAGAAACTTAAACAGATTTGTACATTACTTCTATTAAAAAGTCTTAATCTTTCCAATAATTATCAGCTGCTGAAGTTGAGTTGTTCTTTTCTGTCTGACAACAGTGCTCTCTGCTGACATCTCTCGGGAACTGCACAGAGTAGGAGAGGTTTGCTATGGGGATTTGCTTCTACTCTGGACAGTTTCCGAGACACGTGTCATCAGAGAGCCCTTAGGCAGAAATGAACAACTCAACTTCAGCAGCTCGTGAGTACTGAAAGGATTAAGATTTTTTAATAGAAGTGATTTACAAATCTACCGAATTCCAAGATAGAAATGTGGGGAGAGCACACATGGAGAACTACATCACCTAATGATGTGTACAGCAAGGTCCTTGGCGGCCTTCGATAAGAATCTCCTGCGGGGTGCACGTACACAGATATTGAGCATCAAATACAACAACCAAAGAAAACGTAGGTGCACTCACCGCAGAGCTGAGACTGTTGCGTCTGGATGTCCGGTGTCAGGTAGCCGAGTCACGGCACAGGCGCTGGTATCGTGTGGCGCTCGGAGGCTACGCCAGCAGTTTCGCAGGTAAGTGCATGCTTCTTCCGCCAGGAAGAAGCACACACTTACATGTGAAACTGCCGGCGTAGCCTCCGAGCGCCACACGATACCAGCGCCTGTGCCGTGGTATCAGTTTTCATTATTGACTCATTCACACATAACCTTACAACTGCTATTAGTCTCCGCCCCGCATTGGCAGTCATCTGCCACGGAGCAAAGTGCCGCAGCCGAGATCGCAGGAGTCACCAGCAATGGGACCCCCGCGATCAGAATTTTATCCCCTATCCTTTGGATAGGGGATAAGATGTCTAAGGGCGGAGTACCCTTTTAACTATGCTTGATGGTTGATTTTAATTAAAACTAAAATCTATAAACCCCTTGAGGACACACCCCATGTGTAACTTCGTGCACCTCGCCATACATTTATAGCACGACTATGAAGTGAGCACATCAGCTATCAGCAGCCAGGGCCTCACCGGTAATGGTGGACATCAGCTATCACACTCATGTCCACCATTAACCCAATAGATGCTGCGATCAATGCCGATCATGGCATCTATATAAAAACTGGAAGCTGTGCAATCGCGGGGGTCCAATAAGTGCAAATGGCCTTGTTTCTTGTGGAGATATGAGATGACATAGTACTGAACAGTACATAGCAATCTAATGATTGCTATTGATAGTCCCCTATGTGGGCTTAAAGGATACCTCTGGGATGTACAACTTATCCCCTATCCTAAGGATAGGGGATAAGTGTTAGATCGCAGGGGGTCCAACCGCTTGGGCCCCCAGCGATCTCCCGAACGGAGCCCTGGCTCCTTGCATGGAATGGGCATTTTCTACCACCGCCAGAAGCAGCGGCCAACACGCTCCCTCCATGCAACTCTATGGGAGAGCCGGAGCGCTGCTTTCGGCAATCTCCGGCTCTGCCATAGAACTGCATGGAGCGGGCGTGTCGGCCGCAGCTTTGTGCTGTGGTCAAAAACCCTTGTTTCATGCAGGGAGCCGGGGCTCTGTTCGGGAGATCGAGGAGGTCCCCAGCGGTCGGACCCCCGTGATCTAACACTTATCCTCTGTCCTTAGGATAGGGGATAAGTTGTACATCCTGGAGTTATCCTTTAAAAAGTGTAAAATAAATATAAAAAAATATATAAAAACCACAACCCCAATAAAAATATAAATCACCCCCTTTTCCCACACTACAAATTTGGTATTGCAGTGTGCATAACTGTCTGATCTATTAAAATATAATGTTTCCTATCCTGCACAGTGAATGGTGTAAACGTAAAAAAACTAAAACTACCACATCACATGTCAGAAAAAATAAAAATAAAAAGCGATCAAAAAGTTCCATCAAAACAAAAATGACACCGATAAAAACTACAAATCAGAACACAAAAAATTAGCCCTCATACAGAAAAATTAGAAAGTAATAGGGAGTCAGAATAGGGCAATTTTAAAGGGGTACTCCACTGGCAAACATTTATTTTTAAATCAACTGGTGCCAGAAAGTTAAACATATTTGTAAATAACTTTTATTTAAAAAATCTTAATACTTCCAGTACTTATAAGCAGCTTTATACTACAGAGTAAGTTATTTTGAATTTCCTTTCTGTCTGACCACAGTGCTCTCTGCTGAAACCTCTTTCCATTCCAGGAACTGTCCAGAGTAGGAGCAAATCCCCATAGTAAACCTCTCCTGCTCTGGACAGTTCCTGACATGGGCAGAGGTGTCAGCAGAGAGCTCTGTGGTGAGACAGAAAGGAAATTCAAAAAGAAAACAGCATACAGCAGCTGATAAATACTGGAAGGATTAAGATTTTTTAATAGAAGTAATTTAAAAATCTATATTAGTGCAGATGCATCGGCACCAGTGCCAGGCTAGGGAGTAGAGTAGCCACCCACATCCCCCAGCACGCCAGATCCCCTCTCCCTTGCTGTACCTGTCCATGTATCGCCATTGAATAAAGAAGACGGTGATTGAAGATTGCATGGTGAGTGCTGCGTTATTTCCTTGCTTCTATTATCTATTGGATAATTAAAAAATCTGTTTAACTTTCTGGCGCCAGTTAATTAAAAAAAATGTTTTCCAGTGGAGTACCCCTTTAAACATACTTACTTTGTAAAACCTTTAAAAAAGGGTGTGTTTTTTGTTGTTTTTTGAGCTCTTAGAACTCGAGGAGGACAAAACAAAAATGCAAAAATGTAACATAGGAACTCTCCTGTAAAGTAAAGCAGATATAAAGTCTCATAAAGAAGCACACAATGCCATGTTCTATAGAAATTCAAAAACAGATGCCCAAGTCATTGAAATGTACCAGTCTGGGAAGGGTTACAATGCCATTGATGAGGTTGTTGGGTCTCCAGAAAACCTCAAATAATGGACTAATGGAGAAAACCTTGGCATGATCGACTGTATCTCTCAGGAGGCACCAGGAGACCACCATACGATTATAGCTTATCCAGAGGGACTCCTCTTCTTCATATACCTGATCAAATTTTTTTGGCCCATATCAAAGACCTGTGTAACCCACAAGAAACCAACACGTTGAGGCTGGAGGTGGTGACAGCAACCGGAGGCAGCAAACCCAGACCAAATCACAAGTAAAGTAAATCTTGTAATTCTAGTAATCTAGGCTTATACTTCTGACCCTCCTCCCCCCTCAAAACATTTATTGTGGAGCAAGAATTACAAAGGTTTTTTTTCCCAAAATTAGACCTACTGATTCAAACACTATGAGTAACCAATTGTCATTGAGATCTTTGGGTTTGCACACTAAGGCTAGGTTCACACTGTGGAATTTCTGCCGGAGATCGAGCTGGCGGCACTAGGACCGCGCGGACTACATTGCCATCCCTATAGATGGCAATGCATTTCTGAGCAGATCTCCCAAAAGATCCACCCAGAAATGCATTGCAGTCTATGGGGGCAGCAGTGCAGTCTGCTCGGTCCTACTGCCGCTGGCTCGATCTCCGGCAGAAATTCTGCAGTGTGAACCTAGCCTAAGGGACTATTCACACGGCAGAATTTCCGCTTGCAGAATTCCGCCTTAAATTAAAGTGGTATAGCGCAGTGGTATGACTGGCTTTTTCAATATGAAATACTGAAAATTTTCAAATGAAAGCAATTGCAAAACCTATTGGTTATACATGCTTTACAACATATCAAAAGTTTTCGTATCTGACAGTGCCCATTTAAGGCTGGGTTCACACTACAGAATTTCTGGGCAGAATTTCTACCAGAGATCGAGCCAGCGGCAGTAGGTCCGTGCGGACTACATTGCTGTCCCCATAGATGGCAATGCTTTTCTGGGTGGATCTTTTGGGAGATCTGCTCAGAAATTCAATGACATCTATGGGGACAACAATGCAGTCCGTGCGGTCCTAGTGCCTCTGGCTCGATCTCTGGCAGAAATTCCGCCCAGAGATTCCTCAGCGTGAACCCAGCCTAAGAGTAGCTATATGCCTCCTAGGAACTTACCTCCTGTTCACTCTTATATATCTCTCACCACACAGGAGGTTCAGGAAATACTGGAACAATAATAACCACATAGCTTTAACAGTAAGTCCGCATATATTAGGAAGGCAAAGCTAGGACTCAGGTTTCAAGCACATGTATACAGACCTACGAGCGTCTTGTGATACTATTTACAGTAAAGACATGAAGCTATAGTCTTATGTACTGTATATGGTGGCTCAGTGGTTAAAACTAAGGGCAACATCAGCATGTAGCTTGTATGTTCTCCCAGTGTTTGGTCGTTTTTTTTTTTTTGAGTACTGTGATTTTTTCCCCATACTCCAAAAAAGTTATCATCTTTGCACAGTGCTGCAGAATATGTTAGTGATATAGAATTAAAATAATAATAATAATAATAATAATGCCCATTCATTACCTGACTTATGGCATCAGAATGCTCTACACCAGGCAATGGCTCCACAGCGACTGTTCATTTGGTGACATTTGTCCTGCCCTGACTGGTCACCTGATATCTAGTGACGTGATAAGAATACAATGGAGGTGTTTGATATCGGTGCTGTTTTGTTTTAGCTTTTGATAACAGAAGAGAAACTAGTAGTTGTGTCATTTACTAAGCTAATTTGATTCTTGGGGCGTGTAGAAACAAACTGAAAAGCAAGTGGAATTCCGAACCTCAAGGCATAGCATAGGTTATATCATGTAGTATGTGGCCAATTTTTCAGAAAAAGTATAAACATAGACATATTACAAGCTATAAAGGACCAAAATAAAAATTGCTTATCGCAAACCTAAGATGGCGTTCCCTCGTCACCATACCTTCACTAATGGCCGATAATCTGAGAACATCACTCTGCCATTGGTGAACACTTGGCAGCATGGTTTCGACCAGAGTTCAAATGGCGAGTTCAACGTACAATTTGTAGTATTAGGCTATGTTCACACCTGAGTTGGAGCGCCATGTCAAAATCTGTTTAATAAGCGGGACCTTTTTTTTAATTATTATTAAGAGCAGAGGAAAGTGCTCTCTATCACCCAAAGTGCAAGAAAAAGTGCAAACGTGTCACACTAAAAAAACGTGCACAGAGGAGGCGGTTTTCATCCCTTTTCGCCGAAGCTACTAAGGGGCCGAAAATGTTCATGGCTTCAACCTAGGCGTTAGCCATAGTATCAGCCGAGGAGCTGTATACTGGTGGCATCTTGACCAAAGCCAAGATGCCCAGGGGTTGCAGGGAGGTGAGGAACCTAATGGCCACACACACACCTCCCCTAGACCACCAGGAGGGACACCCAGAAGGGCTACCGCATCCTGCCAATCCTGTGTACAAAACAACACGTAAAAGTGGCACAGTGGCAAAACACAAAAAATAAATAAGTGGATCAGTGCAGATATACTGCCCGGTCATCCGGCCGGATCTATAAAAATTTCCCGGATCCTAGCCAGAAGGCCGGGATACCAAGGGTGAGTGCCAAAGGTGAAGAGTAATGGTGCCTGTGCGTTCACTCAGTGAGTTATAACACCCAGTGAGTTTCGGCACCTCAGGGTCACCACTCCCCAAGGCACAGAAGTACCTCGGCTCTACACCCCTCTACCTCATGGCGAGACCCAGAGGGAACAGGTCACATCGGGGCAGCCATCGAGCTGATTCCTCAGAACCTGCCCTTGAACGCCCTGGTACACCTGCGTCCTACCATGCAGCACCCATCCCCACCAGCTCAATACCGGCGCTTCGGGTCACCGGCGTAAACTGATAAGAACAGATACTACACTTGATCTTAGCCAAAAGGCCGAGAAGCGATAATAAGCGGGACCTGAGCGGACAATAAAGGGCTGCAAAGCAGAAGGTTTTGGTCTGGTCCGACCCAGCAAAATAAACCCACACCAGACGGACCACATTAAAGTCAATGGGATCTGTCGGTGTCTGATTGTCCTCTTGTTGAACCTCTAATACAGATGTAAAAGAGGCCTAGTACATTTGAATTGAGTTTTCAAAACTCAATTAACATATAGTTAAAATACGGTGTATGTATTTAATGTAACTTTGTGGCGTGCTGATTTTATTGCAACAACATTACAGATTTTGACAGTGAATTTCACCCATTTCGCATTGTATAGGGCAGGGATGTCCAAACTGTGGCCCTCCAGATGTTAAAAAACTACAACTCCCAGCATGCCCGGACAGCCAACGGCTGTCCGGGCATGCTGGGAGTTGTAGTTTTGCAACATCTGGAGGGCCACAGTTTGGACACCACTGGTATAGGGTCAAATCTGCAGAAAAATTCACAAGAACGAAAAACTCCACTACGCGTGTACATACTTTAAAGTACATCTCTAATATATCAGCATAAAAGGATGGTCCCGTGACAATGTTTTTTAAGCTGTCATAACAATATGAGAGGGGGGGGGGGAGGGGGGGCCTGTGGGTTCAATATCTAATATATAACATAGGACAATGCAGACATCTCACAATAGTCCAATATCAAGGTGAAGAAAAAGTAACCAAATACAATGTTTCGAATGTCATCACAATCTGTGTCAAGCATCAATATGAGCAATATTGAGTGACAAATTGTCATTGAGCTCTTTGGGTTTTAACCCCTTAAGGGCCCAGCCAATTTTCGCTGTAGGACACCGCCATTTTTTGCACATCTGACCACTGTCAATTTAAACATTAATAACTCTGGGATGCTTTTACCTTTCATTCTGATTCCCGAGATTGTTTTTTCGTGACATATTCTACTTTACGTTAGTGGTAAAATTTTGTCGATACTTGCATAATTTCTTGGTGAAAAATTATGAAAAAATTTAAAATTTCGCATTTTTTTTTACTTTGAAGCTCTCTGCTTATAAGGAAAATGAATATCCCAAATAAATTATATATTGATTCACATATACAATATGTCTACTTTATGTTTCCATCATAAAGTTGACATGTTTTTACTTTTAGAAGACATCAGAGGGCTTCAAAGTTCAGCAGCAATTTTCCAATTTTTCACAAAATTTTCAAAATCAAAGTTTTTCAGGGACCAGTTCTGTTTTGAAGTGGATTTGAAGTCCCTTCTTATTAGAAATACCCCACAAATGACCCCATTATAAAAACTGCACCCCTCAAAGTATTCAAAATGACATTCAAAAGGTTTGTTAACCCTTTAGGTGTTTCACAGGAATAGCAGCAAATTGAAGGAGAAAATAAAATTTTTTAATTTTTTACACTGGCATGTTCTTTTAGACCCAGTTATTGAATTTTTTACAAGGGGTAAAAGGAGAGAAATCTTCCTAAAATGTGTAACCCAATTTCTCTCAAGTAAGAAAATATCTCATATGTGTATGTCAAGTGTTCGGCGGGCGCAATAGAGGGCTCAGAAGGGAAGGAGCGACAGTGGGATTTTGGAGAGTGAGTTTTTCTGAAATGCTTTTTGGGGGGCATGTCACATTTCGGAAGCCCCTATGGTGCCAGAACAGCAAAAAAAAAAAAAACAACCCTATGGCATACTATTTCGGAAAGTACACCCCTCAAGGCACGTAACAAGGGGTCCAGTGAGCCTTAACACCCCACAGCTGTTTGACGACTTTTCGTTAAAGTTGGACGTGAAAATGATTTTTTTTTCCACTAAAATGCTAGTTTTCCCTCAAATTTAAAATGTTTACAAGGGATAATAAGACAAAATGACCCCCAAAATTTGTAACCCCATCTCTTCTGGGTATGGAAATACCCCATGTTAGGATGTAAAATGCTTTGCGGGCAAACTACAATGCTCAGAATAGAAGGAGTCACATTTAGCTTTTGAAAAGCAAAATTTGCTGAAATGGTTTTTGGGGGGCATGTCCCATTTAGGAAGCCACTATGGTTCCAGGACAGCAAAAAAAAAAACCACATGGCATACTATTTTGGAAACTACACCCCTCAAGGCACGTAACAAGGGGTCCAGTGAGCCTTAACACCCCACAGGTGTTTGACGACTTTTTGTGAAAGTTGGATGTGTAAATTATTTTTTTTTCCACTAAAATGCTAGTTTTTCCTTTTCACGGACCACTGTTCCAAAAATCTGTCAGACACCTGTGGGGCGTAAATGCTCACTACACCCCTTATTACATTACGTGAGGGGTGTAGTTTCCAAAATGGGGTCACATATCGGTATTTATTTTTTTGCGTTTATGTCAGAACCGCTGTAAAATCGGCCACCCCTGTGCAAATCACCAATTTAGGCCTCAAATGTACATGGTGCGCTCTCACTCCTGGGTCCTGTTGTGCGCCCGCAGAGCATTTTACGCCCACATATGGGGTATTTCCGTACTCAGTAGAAATTGCGTTACAAATTTTGGGGGTCTTTTTTTCCTTTTAACGCTTTTGAAAATAAAAATTATGGGGCAACACCAGCATGTTAGTGTAAAATGTTTCATTTTTTTACACTAAAAAGCTGGTGTAGCCCCCAACTTTTCCTTTTCATAAGGGGTAAAAGGAGAAAAAGCCCCCCAAAATTTGTAGTGCAATTTCTCCCCCATATGTGGCCCTAAACTGTTTCCTTGAAATATAACAGGGCTCCGAAGTGAGAGAGCTCCATGCGCATTTGAGGACTAAATTAGGGATTGCATAGGGGTGAACATAGGGGTATTCTATGCCAGTGATTCCCGAACAGGGTGTCTCCAGCTGTTGCTAAATTCCCAGCATGGCTGGACAGTCAGTGGCTGTCCGGAAATGCTGGGAGTTGTTGTTTTGCAACAGCTGGAGGCTCTGTTTTGGAAACACTGCCATACAATACGTTTTTCCTTTTTATTGGGGGGACAGTATAAGGGGGTGTATATGTAGTGTTTTACCCTTTATTATGTGTTAGTGTAGTGTTTTTAGGGTACATTCGCACTGGCGTGTTAGGGTGAGGTTCCCGCTAGGAGTTTGCGCTGCGGCGAAAAATTTGCCGCAGCCCAAACTTGAAGCAGGAAACTTACTGTAAACCTGCCTGTGTGAATGTACCCTGTACGTTCACATGGGGGAGCAAACCTCCAGCTGTTTCAAAACTACAACTCCCAGCATGTACTGACAGACCGTGCATGCTGGGAGTTGTACTTTTGCAACAGCTGGAGACACACTGGTTGGAAAACCTTCAGTTAGGTTCTGTTACTTAACTCAGTATTTTCCAACCAGTTTGCCTCCAGCTGTTGCAAAACTACAACTCCCAGCATGCACTGATCGCTGAAGGACATGCTGGGAGATGTAGTTATGCAATAGCTGGAGGTACGCAACTACAACTCCCAGCATGCCGAGACAGTTGTTTGCTGTCTGTGCATGCTGGGATTTGCAGTTTTGCAACATCTGGAGGGCCTCAGTTTTAGAGAACACTGCAAAGTGATCTCCAAACTGTGGTCCTCCAGCTGTTGCAAAACTACAAATTCCAGTATGCCCAGACAGAAAAAAGTTGTTTGGGCATGCTAGGAGTTGTAGTTTTGCAAGATCTGGAGGGCTACAGTTTAGGGACCACTATATAGTGGTCTCAAACTGTAGCCCTCCAGCTGTTGCAAAACTACAACTCCCAGCATGCCCAGACAGCTGCCTGGGCATGCTGGAAGTTGTAGTTTTGCAACATCTGGAGGGCTACAGTTAGAGACCACTGTATAATGGTCTCAAACTGTACCCTCCAGATGTTGCTAGGCAACTCACCGGCTTCCGTCCGATCCAGCCGCACGTCATCGCCGACCACCGATCTCCGTCGCCTGCAGCCTCCGTCGTCCGCCCGGATCGGTAAGTGGATCTTCGGCGCCGGTCTCCTTTCGTTCCCCGCTCTGCCCCGCCTATTGTGGGTGGGCAGGATGGGGAAAACGAAAGTTAACCCCCCTCCCCCCCGCCCCCGATCTGCTATTGGTGGTTGCGTCTAGACCACCAATAGCAGGGATAGGAGGGGTGGTACCTCTGCCACCTCACTCCTATGCCTACAGGGGGATCGTGGGTGACTTAAACAACCGCGATCCCCCTTATATTCCGAGTCACCGGGTCACTATAGACCCGTAATGACCCGGAATCACGCAAAGCGCAAGTGTGAATTCACTTGCGATTTGCCGCGATCACCAACATGGGGGGTCTAATGACCCCCCTGGGCGTTTGCACGGGATGCCTGCTGAACGATTTCAGCAGGCATCCCGGTCCGATCCCACGCGGCAGGGGCTGAAATTCTCCATGACGTACGAGTATGTCATGGGTCCTTAAGTACCAGGGTGTCATGACGTACGCGTACGTCAAGGGTCCTTAAGGGGTTAAGGGGTACTCTGGTGGAAAAAAAAATTCATATCAACTGGCTTCAGAAAGTTATACAGATTTGTAAATTCCTTCTATTAAAAAAAATCTTCATCCTTCCAGCACTTATCAGCTGCTGTATGCTCCAGAAGAAGTTGTGTAGTTCTTTTCTGTCTGACCACAGTGCTCTCTGCTGACACCTCTGTCCATGTCAGGAACTGTCCAGAGTAGGAGCAAATCCCCATAGCAAACCTCTCCTGCTCTGGACAGTTCCTGATACAGACAGAGGTGTCAGCAGAGAGCACTGCGGTCAGACAGAAAAGAACAACTCAACTTCCTCTGGAGCATACAGCAGCTGATAACTACTGGAAGGGTTAACATTTTTGAAAAGAAGTCATTTACAAATCTGTTTAACTTTCTAGCACCAGTTGGAAAAAAAAATAGTTTTCCACCCCTTTAAATACTGAGAGTAGCTATATGCCTCCTAGGAAATACTCAGGAATTCAGTAAATACTAGAACAATAATAACCACATAGCTCCAACAGTAAGTCTGCATATAATAGGAAGGCAGAGCTAGGACTCAGGATTCATGCACATGTATACAGAGCTACGAGCTGTGGGCTCAGTATCTAACATATGACATAGCAATGGAGAAATCACACAGAGGGGCGGAAGTAATAAAGAGTGGTGTAGGTGCATGTCTTTATACCCCATTAATTTGTATGGTGGAAACTGTTTACCTGCACCAAATCTATTATATGGTGCCGAGCATGTGGTAAATCTGGTGCTGATCACATTTCTTACTTCATTACTCCACTTTGTATGGTGCTTTGTATGGTCTTCTTCCAAGTCAGGTCTGGTGTAGATTCCTCAGTTAGCGCCAAATTTGCACCAAAAGATACATGAAACGGAAAAGTTACACACCCTAAATTCCTGACTTGTGTTTGATATTAACTGAAATTACGCCTAAATATGTTCTTTTTTATTTTTTTATTTTTTAAAACCTTCTAAATAAAAAGTTGCAAAACTTTGGTGCCAAAAATCACTGTGCCAAAGAACAGCAAAAAAACTAAACAAAAAAACCGAGGTATAGCAAATCATAAATTCCCCCCAATGAGTAGCTTTATTCCACCAATACATCCAAAACATACAACATTTTAACTGCAAAAAGTAGTCTCTCTCAAGAATAAGGTAAATTGACCATTGTCAGGGCCAAGGCCTGATTATTAAAATCTTATATGTGTATTATAAATTATAACTGTGTGTGATGGATTATCCAAGACATGGGTGAGAGGTCATTCAGACGGTGTATCCTTTTGTGTATTGCATTTTATTGGGGGTCTGGCTGTTTGATTGTATCTCCTTTGAAGTCAGAGGCTCTTTTGAAGCAACTGGATGTAAGGGGCACTCTGGTCCCATCATATAATCAACCAGATAAGAGGGCCAGGAACAGAGATGGGGAGGGGGGAATGGAGTCTCCCTCCAAAAAGGCAGATATATAATATTTAACAATGCTAGACTCAGTGTGTTCAAGGCTGTGCCAAAAGCTGACAAGAGCTGGACTCTCACTGACAAGGACTGCTATATCATCATGCTGTAAGAACTTCATCTTTTGTTTTCTGAACTTGTCTTGCAAAACTCTTTTATATATTTTTGTACCTGTATGTAATTTGTTTTGGATTTTTATATAGTCAGCACTGTGATACCTTTTATCAGATTAAATGTTTAATCAATCAGCTCTGGTCTTTGATCTCTAAATATTTGAGCTCACCTTTCTGAAGGAAGCTCGGGTGAAACACGTTTATCTAAGGGTTAATTTTTAACTTGCTGGGACTAGTAGTGGATACCCAGAGGTCTGGTGGCCTTAACTCTTGCACCATCACACTCTTTCTAGCGTCTTAGCTGGACCGATAGGGTGTGATTGTGACAACCATAGTGCAGGTATATATAGAAATCATATGTGCACATCATTAGGGGAAAAATATCCAACAATAAAGTGCAAAGTGCGAATATTGATATGAATCATTAATAGCAATATAAGTGGATTATGAGAGATAATTGGTTTGAATTTTTATTAGGGGAGGGGCTTTTTTATTTTTTTTTATTTTTATTATTATTCTATTTACACTTTCAAAACCCACATAGGGGACTATTATAAGCAATCACTACATTGCTAATACTGAACAATGCTTTGCAATTGCATAGCATTGCTCAGTTACATTGGTGCTCTACTTCTATTAGCTACAAAAAAAGAAAGAAAGGCTGACAACCTAAGTGAGTGCACACCAACCATATAAAATTAATCAAGAAAAATTACACTTTATTAAGGAATGGTACAACAAAGGGAGTACAAAAACAATATTAAAACCACTTAAAAACATGTACAGAAATATATAGAGCCTAGGAATATCATCCTGTCTCTAACCCCTGACTCATGCAAAATAAGCAAGACAAGGTGAATCAATGAATATACATATAGATGCAATCATAAAAGCATGCCAGAGCTAAAATGTAGCAGCAACAATTGTAACCATCAAGTGCCTGTATAAAGTGCCTAGTATACCTATTCTATAAACCTGTGGCCATATGTCAAGGCAATATAAGTGAACAAAAAGTGTCTATACAATTATGACCCAAACAATGTGTCCAGAAAAATAATAATGTCTAACAGGCTACATCCCAATAACCCACAGGGAAATAATAAATGAGGACCCCAGAAAAAAAAAAGGGGGGGGGGAGGGAAAGGAGAGACCTAATGAATAAGTAAGTTCTGGCTGCAAAAAATAGTGACTATTTAGAATAAGGAATAGGACATGAGAACAGATTCACCCGGAGTCAGGGGAGCAGCTTGCTCCACGCGTTTCGCCACAAATGGTGGCTTCTGAGAATTTTGCACAATTGAAACTGGCATTTTCTCATCAAAAGTGGGACTGAATATTAATACAAAAAAAAAATTTAAAGTGGAGAATGCCAAACACTTTTGCAGGGGAGTCGGTACAGGGAAGCTCTCCTAGGGAAGATCGATCTATCTCATATCCATCTATCTATCTATCTAATATCTATCATATCTATCTCATATCTACTGTATGTATCTATCTATCTATTTCATATATATCTAATATCTATCTATCTATCTATCTCATATCCATCTATCTATCTATCTCATATCTATCTATCTATCTCTCCCATATCTATCTATCTATCTATCTATCTCTCATATCTATCTCATATCTACTGTATGTATCTATCTATCTATTTCATATATATCTAATATCTATCTATCTCATATCTATCTATCTATCTCATATCTATCTATCTATCTATCTATCTATCTCATATCTACCGTATCTATCTATCTGTCTATCTCATATCTATCTATCTATCTATCTATCTATCTATCTATCATCTATCTCTCCATATATTTCTTCTGTCAATGTCACCTCCATATGTATTGTATGTATATATCAAGGACACCTCAGAAGTGCTGTCTCTTGATGGAGAGAAGGGCTGTGATTGTGACTCTCACAATGCTATATTGTCTGCCACTAGGAATAGATAAATGAATGGAAAGATGGAGGGATGACTTACTAGTTTGCTCCCTGGAACAGAAAAGTGTTGGAAACTTTAATAAATCGGCGAGCACAAACACTGGCTGCCATTGTAAATGTTATGAGGGGAGATGACTATGATGTTCACCCACAGATATTACCCTGCTGGCCATTGTGTAAATACGTCCCGGCTTTGTAGAATATAAGGAGGATAACCATTGTATGTGGCGGTATACACTTTAGCACAAGCAGTGGTACCAGGGGACATGCTCTATATAGATGGTCTTGTCCTTCAGGTCCCTTGTTGCTTGGTGCTCCAGGTCAATCAGTTGAGTCTAGTTCTCACGTTACGTCCGCTAGTACTCTATGGTGCCCGGTATCTTCGGAGTCTACCAACACCCTACCGTATATATAGAACCTACATATGTATACAGTCTACACAATCTAATGTAAAGAGCGTTTACTCACCAGATAGAGTCTTCTTATGTATTTCTCTGTTTCAGAGTATGGGAATCTGACTCCACGCCTGTTTGGAATGGCATTATGGTCTAATAGATACGGCTTACACCTGAGAGCTGTAAGTCAACATGGGCCTGGCTTGGACTTTAAACTTGCAAGTTACATGATAAGTGGGCAACGTCTGAGTGATACTATAATATATATTCCAGTGTGCAAATAGAAAGCAACTTTTTCCATCAAGGATTTAACCACAAATATTTGGTGGCTCTACCGCAAACTCTGCAGCACAAACATTTTACCCCGTGAAATGTTGTCTATACAACACCTTACCGTGTATTGTAGCATGTGAAATAACCCAATATCCATTTATATATATTACCTACAGGGGTTGGAACAAAACAATTAAAACACTCTTTTTTTAATATTGTTAAAGGGGTACTCCGCCGGCGCCGAGAGCTCGTGACATCACATCCCGCCCCCTCAATGCAAGTCTATGGGAGGGGGCGTGACAGCTGTCACACCCCCTCCCATAGACTTGCATTGAGGGGGCAGGGCGTGACATAATGAGGGGCTGGGCCATGATGTCATAAGCTCCCGTTGCCGACTCCAGCTTTCAGAACAGTTTGTTCCGAACACTGAGCAGCGGAGTACCCCTTTAAAGGGGTATTCTGGTATTTTTTTCTCTTCAGCCTTTGAGACCATGCTGCCAAGTTATAATACTGAATAATATCCTTTCTTTGGAATGAGTTTGATGGGATCAGGGTACCTTAGCTATAGAGTTGTGTTCCACTATCAAGCACCTGTTTCCAACTCTGACCTTTCCCAGCATTCCAATGCAGCCAGAGACAATATGTCATGAGTCACATGGTCTCCAGAGGGTGTACTTATGGTGCGGACTCAGGGCGAACAGGTACGCCCTGCATCCTTAACCCCTTAAGGACTCAGGGTTTTTCCGTTTTTGCACTTTCGTTTTTTCCTCCTTACCTTTTAAAAATCATAACCCTTTAAATTTTCCACCTAAAAATCCATATTATGGCTTATTTTTTGCGTCACCAATTCTACTTTGCAGTGACATTAGTCATTTTACCCAAAAATGCACGGCGAAACGGAAAAAAAAATCATTGTGCGACAAAATCGAAAAAAAAACGCCATTTTGTAAATTTGGGGGCTTCCGTTTCTACGCAGTGCATATTTCGGTAAAAATTACACCTTATCATTATTCTGTAGGTCCATACGGTTAAAATGATACCCTACTTATATAGGTTTGATTTTGTCGCACTTCTGGAAAAAATCATAACTACATGCAGGAAAATTTATACGTTTAAAAATGTCAGAACCCCTATAACTTTTTTATTTTTCCACATACAGGGCGGTATGAGGACTAATTTTTGGCGCCGTGATCTGAAGTTTTTATCGGTATGATTTTTGTTTTGATTGGATTTTTTGATCACTTTTTATTCATTTTTTAATGGTATAAAAAGTGACTAAAATACGCTTTTTTTGGACTTTGGAATTTTTTTGCGCGTACGCCATTGACCGTGCGGTTTAATTAATGATATATTTTTATAGTTCGGACATTTACGAATGCGGCGATACCACATATGTTTATTTATTTATTTTTTTTACACTGTTTTATTTTTTTTATGGGAAAAGGGGGGTGATTCAAACTTTTATTAGGGAAGGGGTTAAATGACCTTTATTATCACTTCTTTTTTACTTTTTTTTTGCAGTGTTATAGGTCCCATAGGGACCTATAACACTGCACACACTGATCTCCTATGCTGATCACTGGCGTGTATTAACACGCCTGTGATCAGCATTATCGGCGCTTGACTGCTCCTGCCTGGATCTCAGGCACGGAGCAGTCATTCGTCGATCGGACACCGAGGAGGCAGGTAAGGGCCCTCCCGGTGTCCGATCAGCTGTTCGGGACGCTGCGATTTCACCGGGTCACTTTCAGTTTCACTTTAGAAGCGGTGGTCAGCTTTGACCGCCGCTTCTAAAGGGTTAATACCGCACATCGCCGCGATCGGCGATGTGTGGTATTAGCCGCGGGTCCCGGCCGTTGATGAGCGCCGGGACCGAAGCGATATGATGCAGGATCGCGGCGCGATCCCGCTTCATATCGCGGGAGCCGGCGCAGGACGTAAATATACGTCCTGCGTCGTTAAGGGGTTAAGGGGTTAAAGTGGTATTTCAGGATTTTTTTTCTTCAGCTTTCAAGCCCATGATGCCAAGTTATAATATTGTGTAATATGCTTCTATTACCTCTGTGCGCTGCTTTGTACCTTTTTTGATACCTGGAGGTGCTGTAGTGTAAGTCTTTTTATTTTACTGTTGTCTACGACCTTTCCCAGCAATCCATGCGACCAGAGATAATATGTCATAAGTCACATGGTCTTCAGGGGGCGTGGCTGTGCTTCAGTGGGTGGCTGGATAGCAGAGTGGGAGGGATTTACTGAACTAATGCTATCCACCCTCAGACTGCGCTCCCTTTCTATAACACGGGGCCACGGCATCATAGCGGGTTGGGCCCAGCCTCTAACAATGGCCGGGACCAGTGGCTAATAGCGTGCGGCACTGATCGCGTTCAAAGTTGATCGTCACGTCTAAAGTGAAAGTAAACTACTCCGGGCTAGCTCAGTGGGCTGTTCAGGACTGCCGCTGCGAAATCACGGCGTCCCGAACAGCTGGAGGACACAAGGATGAGGCATGAGCAGTCAAGCAGCAGAATCATTGATCAATGTTATCCTATGGGATAACAATGATCAATGTAAAAGATCAGTGTGTGCAGTGTTATAGCTCCCTATGGGGCTATAACATTGCAAAAAAAAAAAAAAAAAGTGAAAAAAAAGCTAATAAATATCATTTAACCTCTTCCCTAATAAAAGTAAGAATCACCCCCCTTTTCCCATAAAAAAACCAGTGTAAATAAAAATAAACATGTAGTATCGCCGTGTGCGGAATTGTAATAAAAGTAAGAATCACCCCCCTTTTCCCATAAATAAAACTGTGTAAATAAAAATAAACATGTTGTATCGCCATGTGCGGAATTGTCCGAATTATAAAAATATATTGTTAATTTAACCGCACGGTCAATGGCGTATGCGCAAAAAGTCCAAAATAACGTATTTTTGGTCGAAAAGTCCAATCAATACAAAAATGGTACCGCTAAAAACTTCAGATCGTACCGCCCCATACACAGAAAATAAAAAAGTTATAGGGGTCAGAAGATGACATGTAGTTATGATTTTTTCCAGAAGTGCGACAAAATCAAACCTATATAAGTAGGGGATCATTTTAATCGAATGGACCTACAGAATAAAAAAGGTGTCATTTTTACTGAAAAATTTACTGCGTAGTAACGGAAGCCCCCAAAATTTGTCGCACAATAATTTTTTGTTCCGTTTCACCGTAGATTTTTGGGTAAAATGACCGATGTCATTACAATGTAGAATTGGTGGCGCAAAAAATAAGCCATCAAATGGATTTTTACGTTCAAAATTGAAAGAGGAAAAAAACGAAAGTGCAAAAACAGAAAACCCCCAGGTCCTTAAGGGGTTCAGTTAAGCTCTTCCTGACATACTCACTCTCATTGTTAACTTCCCCTTTTTGCTTAGTCTCGTAGCTTATATCGCTGTTGGTTCGTTACTGTATTACTTATGCTGTTCTAAAAATCTGTTCATTTGTTTTAGTGTTGTGATATGTTCCAAAGGAAAATCATTTTTAGTGCACGCCTGGTAAGGATGTCAGTGACCCTAGTTGCTGAGTTGATGGGTAGGTCCAGGTTTACTCCTAGACCACATTTCAGTAGGCAAAGACCAACAAAACACCTGAACACAGAAGTAGCTGTGGTCGAAAATCAAAGCTTGACGCAAGGGACAGAAGAGAATTTTTGTAGCCAAAAACACCCTGATACTGGTGCCTGAAAGATCCAGTCTCACCTCTGAGACCTACACCTATTCGACATCAATAGCCTCCAGCCCCCTTCAGCCTGGTCACAGTCACTAGAGGTGGTCAGTAAGCTGAAAACAGCCAAGTCTGATGTTTTATGCAGTTTTTATAACTCCCATTGATATTAATGGGAGTTGCATAAAAATAATAGGGGTGTCAAACATCGTTTTTTTCAGACATTCATTGTACCAAAAGCAGACTTTATTTTGCTGCTTTATAGGGTAAAAGCCGGCTAAAAAATTACTTCTTTTTTTTACAATATGGAGTTCAATGGAAAAAAAGGCTGGAAATGTGTGCATTGTTGTCACGATGCCGGCTGGCAGGTAGTGGATCCTCTGTGCCAGAGAGGGATTGGCGTGGACCGTGCTAGTGGATCGGTTCTAAGTCACTACTGGTTTTCACCAGAGCCCGCCGCAAAGCGGGATGGACTTGCTGCGGCGGTAGTGACCAGGTCGTATCCACTAGCAACGGCTCAACCTCTCTGACTGCTGAAGATAGGCGCGGTACAAGGGAGTAGGCAGAAGCAAGGTCGGACGTAGCAGAAGGTCGGGGCAGGCAGCAAGGATCGTAGTCAGGGGCAACGGCAGGAGGTCTGGAACACAGGCTAGGAACACACAAGGAAACGCTTTCACTGGCACGATGGCAACAAGATCCGGCGAGGGAGTGCAGGGGAAGTGAGGTGATATAGGGAAGTGCACAGGTGATCAGGCTAATTGGAACCACTGCGCCAATCAGCGGCGCAGTGGCCCTTTAAATCGCAAAGACCCGGCGCGCGCGTGCCCTAAGGAGCGGGGCCGCGCGCGCCGGGACAGGACCGACGGAGAGCGAGTCAGGTACGGGAGCCGGGGTGCGCATCGCGAGCGGGCGCTACCCGCATCGCGAATCGCATCCCGGCTGGAGGCAGTATCGCAGCGCCCCGGGTCAGTGGATCTGACTGGAGCGCTGCAGTGAGGAGAGTGTAGCGAGCGCTCCGGGGAGGAGCAGGGACCCGGAGCGCTCGGCGTAACAGTACCCCCCCCCTTGGGTCTCCCCCTCTTCTTAGAGCCTGAGAACCTGAGGAGCAGACTTTTGTCTAGGATATTGTCCTCAGGTTCCCAGGATCTCTCTTCTGGACCACAACCCTCCCAATCCACTAAAAAAAAGGTTTTCCCTCTGACCTTTTTTGATGCCAGAATCTCTTTGACGGAGAAGATGTCCGAGGAGCCGGAAACAGGAGTGGGAGGAACAGATTTGGGAGAGAAACGGTTGATGATGAGTGGTTTAAGAAGAGAAACGTGAAAGGCATTAGGAATACGAAGAGAAGGAGGAAGAAGAAGTTTGTAAGAGACAGGATTAATCTGACACAAAATTTTAAAAGGACCAAGATAGCGTGGTCCCAACTTGTAGCTAGGGACACGGAAGCGGACATATTTAGCGGAGAGCCATACCTTGTCTCCAGGGGAAAAAATGGGAGGAGCTCTTCTTTTCTTATCCGCGAACTTCTTCATGCGTGATGAAGCCTGTAAGAGAGAATTTTGGGTCTCTCTCCATATGATGGAAAGGTCACGAGAAATTTCATCCACAGCGGGCAGACCAGAGGGCAAGGGGGTAGGGAGGGGGGGAAGAGGGTGACGGCCGTACACCACGAAAAATGGGGATTTGGAGGAAGATTCAGAGACTCTGAAGTTATACGAGAATTCGGCCCATGGAAGGAGATCTGCCCAGTCATCCTGGCGGGAGGAAACAAAATGTCGTAAATAATCACCCAGGACCTGGTTAATTCTTTCTACTTGTCCATTGGATTGGGGATGATATGCAGAAGAAAAATTTAGTTTAATCTTGAGTTGTTTATAGAGAGCCCTCCAGAATTTAGACACGAATTGGACGCCTCTATCCGAGACGATCTGCGTAGGCAACCCGTGAAGACGAAAAATGTGTACAAAAAATTGTTTAGCCAACTGAGGCGCTGAAGGAAGACCAGGAAGAGGGATGAAATGTGCCATTTTGGAGAATCGATCAACGACCACCCAAATAACAGTGTTGCCACGGGAAGGGGGTAAATCAGTAATAAAATCCATACCAATCAGAGACCAAGGCTGTTCGGGGACAGGCAGGGGATGAAGAAAACCAGCGGGCTTCTGGCGAGGAGTCTTATCCCGGGCACAGATAGTGCAGGCTCGCACAAAGTCCACAACATCCGTCTCCAGAGTCGGCCACCAATAGAAGCGGGAGATGAGTTGCACAGATTTCTTGATGCCCACATGACCTGCGAGATGGGAGGAGTGACCCCATTTGAGGATTCCGAGGCGTTGGCGTGGAGAAACAAAGGTCTTTCCTGGAGGAGTTTGCCTGATGGAGGCTGGAGAAGTGGAAATCAGGCAGTCAGGAGGAATGATGTGTTGCGGAGAGAGTTCAACTTCCGAAGCATCCGAGGAACGAGAGAGAGCATCGGCCCTAATGTTCTTATCGGCAGGCCGAAAGTGAATTTCAAAATTAAATCGGGCAAAGAAGACCACCGGGCCTGGCGAGGATTCAGCCGTTGGGCAGACTGGAGGTAGGAGAGGTTCTTGTGATCGGTGTAAATAATAACCGGAAATCTTGATCCCTCCAGCAGATGCCTCCATTCCTCAAGTGCTAATTTGATGGCTAGAAGCTCTCGATCCCCGATGGAGTAGTTCCTCTCCGCCGGAGAGAAGGTCCTAGAAAAAAACCCACAAGTGACAGCATGCCCGGAAGAATTTTTTTGTAGAAGAACAGCTCCAGCTCCCACTGAGGAGGCATCAACCTCCAATAGGAAGGGTTTGGAAGGGTCAGGTCTGGAGAGCACGGGAGCCGAAGAAAAGGCAGACTTGAGTCGTTTAAAGGCGTCTTCCGCTTGAGGAGGCCAAGACTTGGGATCGGCATTTTTTTTGGTTAAAGCCACGATAGGAGCCACAACGGTAGAAAAATGTGGAATAAATTGCCTGTAATAATTGGCGAACCCCAAAAAGCGTTGGATAGCACGGAGTCCGGAGGGGCGTGGCCAATCTAAGACGGCAGAGAGTTTGTCTGGATCCATTTGTAGACCCTGGCCAGAGACCAAGTATCCTAGAAAAGGAAGAGATTGGCATTCAAACAGACATTTCTCAATTTTGGCATAGAGTTGATTGTCACGAAGTCTCTGAAGAACCATACGGACATGCTGGCGGTGTTCTTCTAGATTGGCAGAAAAAATCAGGATATCGTCCAGATATACAACAACACAGGAGTATAAAAGATCACGAAAAATTTTATTAACAAAGTCTTGGAAGACGGCAGGGGCGTTGCACAGGCCAAAGGGCATGACCAGATACTCAAAGTGTCCATCTCTGGTGTTAAATGCCGTTTTCCATTCATCCCCCTCTCTGATGCGGATGAGATTA
The DNA here is from genome assembly GCF_029499605.1 of Hyla sarda. Taxonomy (NCBI): domain Eukaryota; kingdom Metazoa; phylum Chordata; class Amphibia; order Anura; family Hylidae; genus Hyla; species Hyla sarda. The sequence goes on from NC_079197.1 coordinate 151,181,324, forward strand.
TAAGCACCTCTTAAGTCCAGTTTAGTAAAGATGTGGGCACCTTGGAGGCGATCAAAGAGTTCAGAGATGAGGGGTAGGGGGTAGCGGTTCTTAACCGTGATTTTATTAAGACCGCGGTAGTCAATGCAAGGACGTAGGGAGCCATCTTTTTTGGACACAAAGAAAAATCCGGCTCCGGCAGGAGAGGAGGATTCACGGATAAAGCCCTTTTTTAAATTTTCCTGGACGTATTCAGACATGGCAAGAGTCTCTGGGGCGGACAGAGGATAAATTCTGCCCCGGGGTGGAGTAGTGCCCGGGAGGAGGTCGATAGGACAATCATAAGGCCTGTGAGGAGGTAGAGTCTCAGCTTGTTTTTTGCAAAAAACATCCGCAAAGTCCATATAGGCCTTAGGGAGACCGGTTACTGGAGGAACCACAGAGTCACGGCAAGGGTTACTGGGAACCGGTTTTAGACAGTCCTTGGAACAAGAGGGCCCCCAACTCTTGATCTCCCCAGTGGACCAATCCAGGGTTGGGGAATGAAGTTGAAGCCAGGGAAGTCCAAGGAGAATTTCAGAAGTGCAATTGGGGAGGACCAAAAGTTCAATCCTCTCGTGATGAGATCCGATGCACATTAGAAGGGGCTCCGTGCGGAAACGTATGGTACAGTCCAATCTTTCATTGTTTACACAATTGATGAAAAGGGGTCTGGCGAGACAGGTCACTGGGATGTTGAACCTGTTGACGAGAGAGGCCAAAATAAAATTTCCTGCAGATCCAGAGTCCAAGAAGGCCATAGTAGAGAAGGAGAAGGCAGAGGCAGATATCCGCACAGGCACAGTAAGACGTGGAGAAGCAGAGTAGACATCAAGGACTGTCTCACCTTTGTGCGGAGTCAGCGTACGTTTTTCCAGGCGGGGAGGACGGATAGGACAATCCCTCAGGAAGTGTTCGGTACTAGCACAGTATAGGCAGAGATTCTCCATGCGGCGTCGTGTCCTCTCTTGAGGTGTCAGGCGAGACCGGTCGACCTGCATAGCCTCCACGGCGGGAGGCACAGGAACGGATTGCAGGGGACCAGAGGAGAGAGGAGCCGAGGAGAAGAAACGCCTCGTGCGAACAGAGTCCATATCTTGGCGGAGCTCCTGACGCCTTTCGGAAAAACGCATGTCAATGCGAGTGGCTAGGTGAATGAGTTCATGTAGATTAGCAGGGATTTCTCGTGCGGCCAGAACATCTTTAATGTTGCTGGATAGGCCTTTTTTAAAGGTCGCGCAGAGGGCCTCATTATTCCAGGATAATTCTGAAGCAAGAGTACGGAATTGTACGGCATACTCGCCAACGGAAGAATTACCCTGGACCAGGTTCAACAGGGCAGTCTCAGCAGAAGAGGCTCGGGCAGGTTCCTCAAAGACACTTCGGATTTCCGAGAAGAAGGAGTGTACAGAGGCAGTGACGGGGTCATTGCGGTCCAAGAGCGGTGTGGCCCAAGACAGGGCTTTTCCAGACAGAAGGCTGACTACGAAAGCCACCTTAGACCTTTCAGTGGGAAACTGGTCCGACATCATCTCCAGGTGCAGGGAACATTGGGAAAGAAAGCCACGGCAAAACTTAGAGTCCCCATCAAATTTATCCGGCAAGGATAGGCGTAGACCAGAAGCGGCCACTCGCTGCGGAGGAGGTGCAGGAGCTGGCGGAGGAGATGATTGCTGAAGCTGTGGTAGTAACTGCTGTAGCATAACGGTCAGTTGAGACAGCTGTTGGCCTTGTTGCGCTATCTGTTGTGACTGCTGGGCGACCACCGTGGTGAGGTCAGCGACAACTGGCAGAGGAACTTCAGCGGGATCCATGGCCGGATCTACTGTCACGATGCCGGCTGGCAGGTAGTGGATCCTCTGTGCCAGAGAGGGATTGGCGTGGACCGTGCTAGTGGATCGGTTCTAAGTCACTACTGGTTTTCACCAGAGCCCGCCGCAAAGCGGGATGGACTTGCTGCGGCGGTAGTGACCAGGTCGTATCCACTAGCAACGGCTCAACCTCTCTGACTGCTGAAGATAGGCGCGGTACAAGGGAGTAGGCAGAAGCAAGGTCGGACGTAGCAGAAGGTTGGGGCAGGCAGCAAGGATCGTAGTCAGGGGCAACGGCAGGAGGTCTGGAACACAGGCTAGGAACACACAAGGAAACGCTTTCACTGGCACGATGGCAACAAGATCCGGCGAGGGAGTGCAGGGGAAGTGAGGTGATATAGGGAAGTGCACAGGTGATCAGGCTAATTGGAACCACTGCGCCAATCAGCGGCGCAGTGGCCCTTTAAATCGCAAAGACCCGGCGCGCGCGCGCCCTAAGGAGCGGGGCCGCGCGCGCCGGGACAGGACCGACGGAGAGCGAGTCAGGTACGGGAGCCGGGGTGCGCATCGCGAGCGGGCGCTACCCGCATCGCGAATCGCATCCCGGCTGGAGGCAGTATCGCAGCGCCCCGGGTCAGTGGATCTGACCGGAGCGCTGCAGTGAGGAGAGTGTAGCGAGCGCTCCGGGGAGGAGCAGGGACCCGGAGCGCTCGGCGTAACAATTGTATTATTGAATTCCTATCATTTTTTTTTTTTTAAATGGTCCCTTTTAACAAAAGATGCCAAAAATGGCAGAGTAAAAAGACAGGACCAAATATTTGTGTTAACACAGCCTAGCACTGTATCTGTAATCCCCAGTTACAGAAACAGCATAACCGTAGATATACCAGAAGTACCCCAGATGAGAATACCCCTGTCCCATTGAAAGTAACGTTACAAATACAGTATTATTTAACCCCTTAAGGATGCAGGACGTACTCAAACGGCCCCTTTTCCGAGTCCTTAAGGACTCAGGACGTTTGAGTACGTCTTGTCAAATCCCGGCCCCCGCCGCTAGCCGGAGGGGAGCCGGTGCCCGATGCCTGCTGAAATCGTTCAGCAGGCATCGCGGCATATCGCCCAGGGGGGTCATTATGCCCCGCCATGTCGGTGATGGGGCATTCAGTCCAGCGATCTGCGGCAGATTCCGGGTCAATCGGCCCCGAACAGCCATAGCCAGCAGGGGTGAGATGGCACTGGTGCCACCTCACGATCGCCCTGATTCGTCGGCCGGTTTACCGGCCGACCAATCAGGGCACCTGCTGCGGGTGTCACTCCCGCAACCCGCTCCGCCCCTCTTCCGGAGCACGTGAGCGGGTGCGGGAAGAAGACCCCGGGAGCTGGGGACCCCGATCCCTGGCGTCAATGTTGGGATCGGGGCCCCAGGAGCAGCGGCGGCGGGACTGACCTGTGTCCCGGAGCAGCAGTAGGAGGTGAGTGACAGCCTCCTGCTGTTGCTTAGCAACAGCTCCCAGCATGCAAAAAGGGCATGCTGGGAGCTGTAGTTATGCAACAGCAGGAGGCAGACCACCACAACTCCCAGCATTCCCTTATGGGCATGCTGGGACTTATAGTTTTGCAACAGCTGGAGGCACATTTTTTCTATGGAAAAGTGTACCTTCAGCTGTTGTATAACTACAACTCCTAGCTTGCACAATCAGCTAAAGTACATGCTGGGAGTTGTAGTGGTGCATCTGCTGGTTGCATAACTACAACTCCCAGCATGCCCATTGGCTGTCGGTGACTGCTGAGAGTTGTAGTTTTGCAACAGCTGAAGGCACACTGGTTGTGAAACACTGAATTAAGTAGCAAACCAGTGTGTCTCCAGCTGTTGCATAACTACAATCCCCAGCATCCCCAGCCAAAGTAGTATGCCTCCAGCTGTTGCATAACTACAAGACCCAGCATGCCTTTCCGCTGTCCGTACATGCTGGGAGTTGTAGTTTTGCAACAGCTGGATGTCCCCCCCCCCCCCCCCCCCAATGTGAACGTACAGGGTACACTCACATGGGTGGAGGTTTACAGTAAGTATCCGGCTGCTGCAAGTTTTGAGCTGCGGCAAATTTTCTGCCGCAGCTCAAACCGCCAGCGAGAAACTACTGTGAACCCCCGCCTGTACGACTGTACCCTAAAAACACTACATTACACTAACACAAAATAAAATAAAAAGTAAAAAACACTACATATACACATACCCCTACACAGCCCCCCTCCCCTCCCCAATAAAAATGAAAAACGTCTGGTACGCCACTGTTTCCAAAACGGAGCTTCCAGCTGTTGCAAAACAACTATTCCCAGTATTACCAGACAGCCACTGACTGTCCAGGCATGCTGGGAGTTATACAACAGCTGGAGGCACCCTGTTTGGGAATCACTGGCGTAGAATACCGCTATGTCCACCCCTATGCAAGTCCCTAATTTAGGCCTCAAATGCGCATGGCGCTCTCACTTTGGAGCCCTGTCGTATTTCAAGGCAACAGTTTAGGGCCACATATGGGGTATCGCCGTACTTGGGAGAAATTGTGTTACAAATTTTGGGGGGTATTTTCTGCTTTTAGCCTTTTTAAAAATGTAAAATTTTTGTGAAAAGAAGCATTTTAGGTAAAAAAAAAAATTTTTTACATATGCAAAAGTCGTGAAACACCTGTGGGGTATTAAGGTTCACTTAACCCCTTGTTACGTTCCCCAAGGGGTCTAGTTTCCAAAATAGTATGCCATGTGTTTTTTTTTTTGCTGTCCAGACACCATAGGGGCTTCCTAAATGCGGCATGCCCCCAGAGCAAAATTTGCTTTCAAAAAGCCAAATGTGACTCCTTCTCTTCTGAGACCTGTAGTGCGCCAGCAGAGTACTTTTCACCCCCACATGGGGTGTTTTCTGAATCGGGAGAAATTGGGCTTCAAATTTTGGGGGGTATTTTCTGCTATTAGCCTTTTTAAAAATGTAAATTTTTGGGGAAAACAAGCATTTTAGGAAAAAAATTATAATTTTGTTTACATTTGCAAAAGTCGTGAATCACCTGTGGGGTATTAAGGTTCAATTTACCCCTTATTATGTTCCCCGAGGGGTCTAGTTTCCAAAATGGTATGCCATGTGTTTTTTTTTTTTTTGCTGTTCTGGCACCATAGGGGCTTCCTAAAGGTGATATGCCCCCCAAAAACCATTTGTCGCTCCTTCCCTTCTGAGCCCTCTACTGCGCCCGCCGAACACTTTACATACACATATGAGGTATGTGCTTACTCGAGAGAAATTGGGTTTCAAAAACAAGTAAAAATTTTCTCCTTTTACCCCTTGCAAAAATAAAAAAATGGGTCTACAAGAACATGCGAGTGTAAAAAATGAAGATTGTGAATTTTCTCCTTCACTTTGCTGCTATTCCTGTGAAACACCTAAAGGGTTGGAACAGTTTACTCCAAACGCTGAGCAGCGGAGTACCCCTTTTAAGGTGACCTCATACTCTCAAAGGCACTTCAGTTACTTGCAGTGTCTATCCTTGCTGCAATGAGGGTGCTTTTACCATAAATGATATAATGATTTAAATCACACCACAGGAAACTTCTGCATATTGGATTATTGGGTTTAATGCAGAACAGTATGAGATGAGCTCCCTCTAGTGGTGGCTGCAGCTTTCCAGAATGTTATCATTTAAATCTGTGTTTATGAAGGAGATTTATAACCCAGTGTCAGAACTATGAAAGCTTTACAAAATTAATCAATTCAATAGTTTTTACCTGAATACGCAATGATGATAAAAGGGAGAATTTTACTTTATCAACTGCAACCGATTAGATTTGTGTTATGTGGAACAGAGGATTGGACTAGTTAGTATTGAAACTGAAATCATCAGGCTTTATCGATTTAAAATTAACCTATTATTGTTTTTACAGCAGGCTCTAATGGGCCTTAGGCTGTCTACATTGTATGTTGAGTCTGGTTTCAAGTTACAATAGTCTTGAAAAGACCATTGTATGTTGAAACTATTGTATGTTGAGGCCATTGTAAGTTGAGGGGTCACTGTACATTCACATCCTGAGCAGCGCTCACTCAACATAATGTTTATGATCTTGTACGGTGAATGGCATAACCGTAAGAAAAAATACCACATGCCAGATTTCCTCATTTTTGGTGACATCATAAATCAGGAAAAAAAAGAGAAGAAAAAAAATCCCATATAAACAAAAATGGTACCGATAAAAGCTACAGATCATGGCGCACAAAAGTAAGCCCTCAAACAGGTTAGAATAGGACAATTTTAACCCCTTAAGGACCCAGCCCAAATATACCTTAAAGGGGTACTCCGCCCCTAGACATCTTATCCCCTATCCAAAGGATAGGGGATAAGATGTCAGATCGCCGCAGTCCCGCTGCTGGGGAGCCCTGGGATCCCCGCTGCGGCACCCCACTCTCATTACAGCACAGAGCGAGTTCGCTCTGTGCGTAATGACGGGCGATACGGGGGACGGAGCAACATGACGTCATGGCTCCGCCCCTCGTGACATCACGGTCCGTCCCCTTAATGCAAGTCTATGGGAGGGGGCGTGACGACCGCCGCGCCCCCTCCCATAGACTTGTATTGAAAGGGGCGGACCGTGATGTCACTAGGGGCGGAGCCGTGACGTAACGATGCTCCGGCCCCTGTACTGCCCGTCGTTACGTGCAGAGCGAACTCGCTCTGTGTTGTAATGAGAGCACGGTGCCGCAGTGGGGATCCCAGGGCTCCCCAGCAGCGGGACCGCGGTGATCTGACATCTTATCCCCTATCCTTTGGATAGGGGATAAGATGTCTAGGGGCGGAGTACCCTTTTAAGGACCCGGACATTTTTTTAACATCTGACCACTGTCACTTCAAGCATCAATAACTCTGGGATGCTTTTACCTTTCATTCTGATTCCGAGACTGTTTTTTCGTGACATATTCTACTTTATGTTAGTGTAAAATTTTGTCGATACTTGTATCATTTCTTGGTGAAAAATTCCAAAATTTTATGTAAAAATAGAAAATTTGGGATTTTTTTTTACTTTGAAGCTCTCTGCTTATAAGGAAAATGAATATTACAAATAAATGATATTTTGATTCACATATACAACATGTCTACTTTAGATTTGCATCATAAAGTTGACATGTTTTTACTTTTGGAAGACATCAGAGGGCTTCAAAGTTCAGCAGCAATTTTCCAATTTTTCACAAAATTTTCAAAAGCGGATTTTTTCAGGGACCAGTTAGGTTTTGAAGTGGATTTGAGGGGCCTTCTTATTAGAAATACCCCATAAATGACCCCATTATAAAAACTGCACCCCTCAAAGTATTCAAAATGACATTCAAAGGGTTTGGTAACCCTTTTGGTGTTTCACAGGAATAGCAGCAAATTGAAGGAGAAAATTCAACATCTTCATTTTTTGTAAACCCAGTTTTTGCATTTTTACAAGGGGTAAAAAGAGAGAAATTTTCTTAAAATTTGTTACACAATTTCTCTCGAGTAAGGAAATACCTCATATGTGTATGTAAAGTTTTCGGCGGGCGCAGTAGAGGGCTCAGAAGGGAAGGAGCAACAGTGGGATTTTGGAGAGTGAGTTTTTCTGAAATGGTTTTTGGGGGCATGTCACATTTAGGAAGCCCCTATGGTGCCAGGACAGCAAAAAAAAAAAAAAAAAAAAAAAACACATGGCATACTATTTTGGAAACTACACCCCTCAAGGAACGTAACAAGGGGTCCAGTGAGCCTTAACACCCCACAGGTGTTTGACGACTTTTTGTTATAGTTGGATGTGTAAATGAATATTTTATTTTTTTTAACTAAAATGCTGGTTTTCCCCCAAATTTTACTTTTTTACAAGGGGTAATAGGAGAAAATGCCCCCCAAAATTTGCAACCCCATCTCTTCTGAGTATGGAAATACCCCATATATGGATGTCAAGTGCTCTGCTGGCGTACTACAATGCTCAGAAGAGAGTCACATTTGGATTTTGCAAAGCAAATTTTGCTGAAATGGTTTTTCGGGGGCATGTTGCACTTTGGAAGCCCCTATGGTGCCAGGACAGCAAAAAAAAAACCACATGGCATACTATTTTGGAAACTACACCCCTCAAGGAACGTAACAAGGGGTACATTGAGCCTTAACACCCCACAGGTGTTTGATGACTTTTTGTTAAAGTTGGATGTGTAAATTATTATTTTTTACTAAAATGCTGGCTTTCCCCCAAATGTAACTTTTTTTTTTACAAGGGGTAATAGGAGAAAATGCCCCCCAAAATTTGTAACCCCATCTCTTCTGAGTATGGAAATACCCCATGTGTGGACGTCAAGTGCTCTGCTGGCGCACTACAATGCTCAGAAGAGAAGGAGTCACATTTGCAGAAATGGGGGGGGGGCAAATGCAGAAATGGGGGGGTGGGCATGTCGCATTTAAGAAGCCCCTATGGTGCCAGAACAGAAAAGAAAAAAAAGACACATGGCATACTATTTTGGAAACAAAGGGTCCAGTGAGCCTTAACACCCCACGGTGTTTGATGACTTTGGATGTGTAAATTAAATTTTTTTTTTTTTTTTACTAAAATGCAGTTTTTTCCCCAAATTTAACATTTTTACAAGGGTAATAGGAGAGAATGCCCCCCAAAATGTGTAACCCCATCTCTTCTGAGTTTGGAAATACCCCATGGGTGGATGTCGAGTGCACTGCAGGCGCACTACAATGCTCAGAAGAGAAGGAGTCACATTTGCTAATTTTGCTGAAATGGGGGGGGGGGGGGGGGGGGGGGCATGTCGCATCTACTGCCAGAACAGCAAAAAAAAATGTAATTTGTAAATACATTTCTTTGGAGAAAGGACATACCTCATGTCTGGGCATAAAACGGATCTCCGGGTGCACACTGGTCACGGAGGAACAGGAGGGCAGTCAGGGGCCTTGAGCTTCTGCCTATGGAGCCAGAACAGTGGGACCCCCCCTCAAGGGGCATTACATTTGGGTACACTAATTACTAACAAGGGGTACAGTGGGACATAAAATTATAAAACAGGTTATGTTCCCAGAATGATGACCCAGAGCATAGCCAAAACTAAAAAAATATGCCCGCCCCAAACCCTATGCTCTGAATCATCATTCTGGGAATGTGATGTGTGTGGCCGTCCCTAACCTGTTGCCTCAAATGCGCACCCACTCAGGTGGAGAGAGAGCGCTGCGCATTTTAGGCAACATAAAAAGTCCCCGATGATAGTGACTCAGTGACCCATGACCCAGAGAAAAAAAAATACCCCCAGAGGTCTTATCAGTTTTTAGTTTTTTTTTTATGAGAGTTTTTTGGGCAATTTAGTGGTTTTATGGGGTTAAAATTTCGAATGTACTCTGGACTTGGTACATTGGGGTCAAATTATGGAAAATTTTAATGAAAAGGGAAAATTTTAATGAAAAGGGAAAATTTTAATGAAAAGGGAAAATTTTAATGAAAAGGGAAAATTTTGTACTGCATGGAAGTGTGATACTCCCTGAAGCAGTTTTTAATGCAGAGGCCCGGATGATCTGGGCAAGTGTGACACTGAGTGGTGGTGTCCTTCCGTATCCCCCTCCTGTTACACACTCTGCATTTTTTCTGGAATCGTCCCTTCTTTCCAGTGTGGGGGACTTCACCTGGAAAGTGTTGGCCTGGACCTTTAGGACTTCTTCTTGGAACTGAAGGTATGTCCCTGTGTTGCCAGCGTTCCGGTACAGTACAAAAGAGTTGTACATGGCAACCTGTACCAAGTAGACCGCAACTTTCTTGTACCATACACGTGTTTTCCGCATGGCGTTATATGGCTTCAGGATTTGATCGGAAAGATGTATGTAGTGTGTGTGCTTGGTGTATACTATATATAACGGTGTGCGATTAGAAATCACACACCGTTATATGAACCAATATAAAAAGCTGCGGCCAAAAAAAATGGGGGGGGGGGGAAAGCAGTGCCCTGAACCCCTAATAGGGCCCGGGTCAAGCTGAAAAATCTCCAGCAGACCCTTGGGGACCTATTAGGGGGTCGGGGGGGAATTTTTAAAAAAACTTTTTTACACTATTTTCTCCTACCTTTCTCTGGGGGGTTTTCTGTCCCTGCTCTATGGGGGATCGTTGGTCCTGAGGGGGCTCCGATCTTCACAGGGGGGGTCCCTGGCAACCTTGAGCAGCTCTGCTCGCTGACTGAACTCAGCTAACGGGCAAGGCTGCGAGAAGATGCAGTTAACCCCTCTCCCGCCGGCTGCTATTGGCTGGACCATCGTCCAGCCAATAGCAGCGCTCCTGGGGGGGGGTGACGAAATCGCCACCTCCCCATAAATACAGTGGGTGATAGGGGGTGACCCATATGACCCGAATCGCGGCAGATCGTTGGTGTGAATTCACCAGTGATCTGCCACATTCGCCGACATGGGGGGTCTGATGACCCCCCTGGGCATTTGTGCAGGGTGCCTGCTGATCGATAAAAGCAGTCACCCCAGTCCTATCCCCGCCCCGGCGCATGGAGGGGACCAAAATTCCCACGGGCGTATGGATACGCCCTGGGTCCTTAAGTACCAGGACGTCAAGGCGTATCCATACGCCCTAGGTCCTTAAGTGGTTAAATGGGCACTGTCAGATACAAAAACTTTTGACATGTTGTAAAGCATGTATAATCAAGAGGTTTTACAATTGCTTTCTTTAGAAAATTTTCAGTATTTCATACTGAAAAAGCCACTCAAACAACTGCCCCCCTGCCTGCTTGGACACATACTAGTCCTGCTGTGTCCATGCGTCATCACCTATGTCATGGACAAACTTCCTTGATTGACAGCTGTGAGCGCAGGGCTCAGAGCTGGAGGCAAAATCCTCCCACTGTCAGCTTGTGTCCCGCTACTGTCAGTGAGGACAAGCTGGGAGTTGTAGTTCTGCTAATGCTAGGGGAGATGTGAGCAGACAGCATACTAAGGGAGGGGGCGGAGACCTGCACAGTGAGGCCACGCCCCCTCCCTCCCCCTCACGCCCCCTCCCTCCCTCCCAGACTAGTGAGCTAAATTAAAAGTGTAATAAAAAAAAATAAAGGTGCTAGACAAATAAAAATTAAATGTACATGGTCAGGATTGTCACGATGCCGGCTGGCAGGAGGTGGATCCTCTGTGCCAGAGAGGGATTGGCGTGGACCGTGCTAGTGGATCGGTTCTAAGTCACTACTGGTTTTCACCAGAGCCCGCCGCAAAGCGGGATGGTCTTGCTGCGGCGGTAGTGACCAGGTCGTATCCACTAGCAACGGCTCAACCTCTCTGGCTGCTGAAGATAGGCGCGGTACAAGGGAGTAGACAGAAGCAAGGTCGGACGTAGCAGAAGGTCGGGGCAGGCAGCAAGGATCGTAGTCAGGGGCAACGGCAGGAGGTCTGGAACACAGGCTAGGAACAAACAAGGGAACGCTTTCACTAGGCACAAGGGCAACAAGATCCGGCGAGGGAGTGCAGGGGAAGTGAGGTATATATAAGGAGTGCACAGGTGAACACACTAATTAGAACCACTGCGCCAATCAGCGGCGCAGTGGCCCTTTAAATCGCAGAGACCCGGCGCGCGCGCGCCCTAGGGAGCGGGGCCGCGCGCGCCGGGACAGGACCGACGGAGAGCGAGTCAGGTACGGGAGCCGGGGTGCGCATCGCGAGCGGGCGCCACCCGCATCGCGAATCGCATCCCGGCTGGAGGCGGTACCGCAGCGCACCCGGTCAGTGGATCTGACCGGGGCGCTGCAGCAACGAGGATGAGGCGAGCGCTCCGGGGAGGAACGGGGACCCGGAGCGCTCGGCGTAACAAGGATTAGGTACTGAGTGATATATAAAAAAAATGTTTTTTGTTGGATATGACGGGTACGCTTTAAGCATACTTATTATTTATATAAAAAAAACAACTTTTTTAAAAAAAGAAGTACAATACAAACATAGAAAAAACTATGTAAATATTGGTATCCTTTTCATTGTATTTACCCACAGAATAAAGAGAACAAGTTATTTTTACCTTAAATTGCACTTTGAAAAACATGAAACCCACAAAATTGTGTTGTTTTTTTTTTAATTCCCTGGACGAATAATAACTTTTTTGTTGCGCCGTACATGGTATGGTAAAATGAAAGGCGTCAGTACAAAGTACAATTGGTCATACAAAAAACAAGCCCTCATATGGCTCTTAAAAGGCGAAGAGGGAAAACAAAAACACAAAAATGTATATTTGCTGTGTGTAAAGGGCAAAATGAGCTGTGAACACAAGAAACACTGGGAGCTCTTCTGCGTGGGAACCGATGGTGGAAGAAGTAGTAGTATAAGGAAAGGTACAAATACACTCACCTAAGAACATTGCGCAACTCAAAACGCATATATCATAGAGGAAAGATTTCTTTGGCTGCTGCGCTTCCCGTGCTTAAGACACCAAACGTGTTATGATCAAAAGAGTGAAAGAAAGAACAGGTGTATGGAAGTGTCCTCTGCGCTGTCAGCATTTAGATCAAAGTAAACAGCCAAAGTGCAAATAGATTGATTATGTTCAACACGCAACGCGTTTCTGGGATGTATAAACCCTTTCATCAGGCTTCACAAAACGGGTTAAGTGTAGTTGCGGTGAGATTATGAGATGTTTATGACCATTACTTTTGGAATTCTTTTTTTTTTTTTCTAAATTTCAAAATTTTTTCACTAGGGTGCCAGAGCTGCGCATTCGCTACAAGGGTGTTCCACTTGTAAATTGGATCCATTCGTCAACACATAAAGCTATCTTACAAGGCAAACAAAGTCTACAGCTTAGCTGCAGTATCCCGAGATTGATAACTGCAATATATGAAATGTGTGTGAAAGGTAAGCTTTCTATAGCTTCAAACGGCCATAAACATAGAGGACTTTACCTTCCTCACCCACCCAGCCTATAATTGCTTTATAAAAATAATTTATTTATTTATATAGTGAGCTTGTCATTACATACATCACTCCCTGACCCCAAAGGAGTTCACAATCTAAATTTCAGATTAACCTATCAGTATGTTATGGAATGTGGGCAGAATGTGGAGTACCCAGAGAAAACCAATTTCAATTTCACGCGATTTCACCTGCGGTCCCGAACAGCCCGACTGAGCAGCCGGGTTACTTTCACTTACACTTCAGACGTGGCGGTCAGCTTTGATCGCCGCGTTTGAAGGGTTAATACAGGGCATCACCGTGATGTCCTGTATTAGCCGCCAGGACTGACCCGATATGACGCGGGGACACCGCGTGACCCCGCGGCATATCGCGGGAGCCGGCAGAGGACGTAAATATACGTCCTTCGTGGTTAAGGGGTTAATACTTCTTCACTGCCGTCCTCTTTTAGTAGTTTAAATGCTTTATTTTTGTCATTTATTGCCCCCTTAACATTTTTATTGATCCATATTGGTTTTCTTTTATTTCTGACCCTTTTATTCCCATAAGGTTTATACATCTTACAGTGAGAGTTTAAGATATTTTTAAAAGTCTCCCATTTAATGTCAGTATTCTTGTTTTTGAGGACATTATCCCATTTTATATTGTTAAGGGCTTCTCTGAGTTGATCAAACTTTGCCTTCCTAACGTTCATTGTTTTTGTGGCCCCTCGAGAGATTCCCTTATTGAAGAACAATGTATAATGTATTATATTATGATCACTATTTCTGTCCTTCTACTTGTACATTAGTTACTCTGTCAGTTCTGTTGGTTAATATTAAAGGGTACCTCTCATCAAAAGAACTTTTGATATATTATAGATTAATGTATGCAGAATAACGTTACAATTGCATGTTATTAAAAAATATGCTTCTTTCTATTTAATTTTCCACTTTGAAGAAATGACCACTAGGGGTCTCCCTACCAGTCCTGGCAGCAAGCATTTCAGACTCATGCTGGAGTCCTAAACACTACGAGCTGCCAGTCTGCTTTGTTCACAAAGGAGAACACTCAGAGCTGCCAGCCTGCTTTGTTCACAACCTGTTTGGCTGTGAACAAAGCAGGCTGGCAGCTCTGAGTGTTTAGGACTCCAGCATGAGTCAGAAATGCTTACTGACAGGACTGATCGGGAAAAATACAATAGAAAGAAGCATATTTTTCATTAACATGCTATTGGAAAGTTATTCAACATTCATTCATCTAAAATATATCAAAAGTTTATTTGATGAGAGGTACCCTTTAAGTCCATTATGGTGCCCCCTCTGGTCGGTCCCTGCACCATTTGGGACAGATAATTGTCTTTAGCTATAGTCAGAAACCTGTTTCCTTTATGAGATTCACAGGTCTCAGTCTCCCAATTTATATCAGGATAGTTAAAGTCCCCCATTATAGTTAAAGCCCCCCCTGTCATGTGAAAGTTTTAATTTCACTGCGGGGAAGTTTTTAAGAGATTACATTAAAAGTTATATTTTAAGGGTGTCCATATATGTTTTTTTTACACGTGGCTTTGGCCCTGGGGTTTGGATATCATTGTAGATTGGCAACTTACTAACCCTGGGTCCATATTGTAGTAATGGAGCGGGGGATGCCACGCCCCCTCTATATAGTTCTATGGGAGAGCCGAAGACTGCCGAACGGCTCTCCCATAGAGCTATATGAAGGGGGTGTGGTGGCCCCTGCTTTGAACGGAGGTCGTGACGTGCCACTGTAAAAGAGATCCGGAGCTCCAAACAGGAGATCGCAGGGGGGAGGCCAGTGATCGGACACCCCGTGATCTAAAACTTATTCTCTATCCTTCGGATAGGGGAAACGTTTTTTTACATGATACTTGTCCTTTAATCTTTCTCATATACATAAAAAAGTAACTCTTTTTATATAGAAACTATAGCCTATAATAAGACCACTAGGGGTCCCCATACAATCCAGAACATAACCTTGTCCAGCTGCAGCATTGTCTTTGTCTAAAGCACAAGCTGGAACAAAGAAGTAAGGGCGGGACTAGCACTCCTCTGTGCTCACTCCTTTCGTATCAGACTGCAGCATGAAAACAGGGAGGAGGGGGTTACAGAGCAGTCTGCAGTGATTGGATAAAGAGACCCAGCAAAGCAGACTCAGGGAGGAAGTGAATGCATGGTAAGTGAGGGCAGGCTCATAGCTTGCCTCGGACACGGCCCTTCCTGAGCAGTGGATGTCAGAATGAGTGAGCAGCAGAACAAAGAGATTTGTAGCCAAATACAGCAGCTAAAGACTTATAAAGCATCTGCACAACCTATAGAGTAACACAAAACCTACTTGGGGAATAAATCCCCTCAGGATAAACCCTGACTAGAAGTCCCCCATAAAATATAACTTTTAATTATGCTCATTAAAATAATTTCCAACTTAGTGTGTTGCACATTTTTTGCCACTAGATGGCAGTGGTGTTTAAAATTATCAACACTGTATCCAGTTAATTCCTCTCCAATAGAGTCATGAAATGTCTGTCATGCAGACTACTATTTTGTCATTACTATCTAGTGTACCCCAGTGCCCTGCTGCAGCTCGGACACTCGGTGTACTAACTAGAAAGGTCGCTGGTACAGTGTGCTATTAAAACATTAATCCTCTCTTCTAAACGTTTTCGCCATTCTGAATGGCTTTCTCAAAGAAATGAGGCACGTCAGACTCGTGGGTTTAACAGGTATTTGTGGTCGTTGCTACATGACTGATATGCGTAAAACCCTATCAACCAACTCTTACCAATAACCTATCAACCAACTCTTACCTCAACTAAGCAGTCTGAAATGTGCCATAACTGCGGCGTAAAGAATATGCCTGAAAAAAGAGGGCAAAACCCGGATTTAAACAAACATTTGTTTATTGCAAATTACAGAACTAGAGACTGGAATGCATAAGCCATTTCTTTGCGACGGTTAGGAATATACTGCATGTAACACCCGGATTTCCAACGTCCTAATTTCTTGATCACCTGGGCTGGGACCCCGTTCTTAGAAGCGGCTGTTGCTGCTCCAATACGGAAGGAATGACTGGATAACGAAGTCGGGTCTACTCCCAGTGACCTGACCAAAATGCGTAAATATTTGATGAATTGAGAAGTAGTTAGTGGGTTGGATCTGAAATGGAGTAAAGGGTCGTCAGCCGACAAGTTAACACAGGCATTCAACAATTCACGGAGGACTATGACAGGGCACCATTTGTGCGTAGTGGGGAAAAAACGGACAACCACAGTTTGACCCGGAGACGAGGTCTTGGTCTGACTGAGGAACAGTTCGAAATGGTCAGAGACATATGACAGCTGTTTGACTTTAAGAAAGGGTGCGTTAACGGACCTAGCAGTACACTCACCCGGTCTGAGAAACCCATAATAGGCAAGGTACATGGCTGCTTTCAACGTGAGGCTATCGTGAATACCCAATGGTGCGGAATCTAACAAATCCGACAACTTCCTGAACATGTTGCCTGTAATTGGTTGTCTGACTGGGTTGCGAGGGACTTCTTTCTTAAGGATACCTTTCAGAGCGGACTTCACCAAGCGAGAAGAGAATATGGAGTAACTACAGATATTGGTTAAGGATAAATGGTGTTGGATACCGGCTAGATAACTCTTAATAGTATTGTGGCATAAATGCAGTATGGTGTGGCAAAACCCGACATATGCTAATAAAAAGGGAACTGAAACCTTGTCTCCCTCAGCGTGCTTGGACCTGAATTTGGAGAATGAGTTCCACGCTGCACCATAAATTTTACGTGTATTTGCGGACAAGGAATCACTGACCTAACATTTGGCTATCCGAAGGTGCTGGTACAATTCATGACTAGTGAATGGAATGGGGGAACTTGCGCCCCTATGGAATCGGCTTCTGGCATCACCTGAAAGAAATGTGACAAGTTGTTCCTAGATAAGGCATCTGCTGCAATATTCTGAACTCCTTCAATGTGAGCACATATGAAAGTAAATGTATGTTGTAGGGACAGCCAAACTAACCGCCTTGCCAAGCTCATGATGATAGGGCATCTGGACCTACCCTTCAATAGGATATCCACTGTAGCGGCATTGTCGGATACAAATAAAACTGTGGTTCTGTTCCACGCTGGACCCCATAACTGAGCAGCAGCCACTATCGGGTACAGTTCAAAGGCTGCCGAATTCCTTATGAAACCTTCAATCTGGGTGATCTCAGGTGGCCAAGGGCCGGCGAACCAATGATTGCCCCAGATAGCGGCGAAACCCGTTGAAGAGGCAGCATCGGAAAAAACCATGGGTGATTCGTTCCCAACACTGGGGATGAAGAACGAAATGCCGTTCCAGTCGTGCAGGAACAACTCCCACATTGCCAAATCTGCTAAAGCTTGGCAATCTAGGTGCAGCAAACTGTTCTGCTGAGGGGCTGTTGGTAATAAAGACAAAAGGCAAGATATGAATGTGCGACCCTGGGGGATGATTCGCATAGCGAAATTTAGCATCCCCAGGATGGATTGTAACTCAACCTTGGAAATGTAGGGGCGTTCCCTAAGTCTATGTATGGCTGTTCTAATCCTTATGAGCTTAGCTTCAGGAAGTCTAGCTTCCATTTTCTGCGAATCGAGCTCAATACCCAGGAACGTGATGACCTTGGAGGGACCTTCTGTTTTAGCGGGAGACACTGGGACCCTCAGAAGATCAAAAACTGCTCGAAGAACCTGTAGATCTCGAGGGAAGGTATTGGGAGACTCGATTAACAGAAAATCGGCAAGATAATGAATGACGTGACTACACTCAAACCGATTTTCTAGCACCCAGTGGAGAGCAGAAGCGAAGCGGTTGAACAACCATGGACTGCTGCGTGCACCAAAGGTAAGTTTGGTAGCAAAATAGTATAAGTTCTGCCAGCGAACGCCATGCCACTGCCACTGCTGAGGCATGATTGGGAGGAGCTTGAAAGCATCGGATATGTCCACCTTAGATAACCAAGCTCCCCGCCCCCTGCTCAGTATGATGGCTATGGCCTCGTCGACAGAAGAATACTTAAGGGCAAATTCCTCTGCGGGAATAAGCGCATTGAGACTCGGAATTGCGGAAGAATAGGGGGCGGACAAATCATAGATTAATCGCTTTTTATTGTTGAACTTGCCCGTCGCTAACCCTATAGGGCTAACTCTCCATATGTCAAATGGAGATTCTACAAACGGGCCAATGATAAACCCCTTATCCAGTTCAGTCTGTATAAGGTTGGTAACTGAGTCTGGGTCTGACGTAGAAGAGGCTAGATTACCGCACTCATGGGTCATCTGCGGCAGGGTCACGAAGCCGACGTGGAAACCATTCTGGAACCCTGCGACTAAGTGTCGGACATAAGGCTGGTCAGGGTGATCCTGCAGAAAATGTTCCAAGAGATCTGAATCCACCACCGCTAGTCAGGACTTCTCAGATTTTTGGCTGCATGCGGTCTTAGGATGAGCCCTAAAACAAACTGAGCAGATATGAAGCAGACGGCATTGGTTGTAAGTGCAGGAGGTGCAGTTAAAATTGTTGCAAATTTGCGATTTTCCTAAATAGTATATGGGTCTGCCTAGCTTATCTGTCAGACCAGACGTCTTAGGACCTCTAGGTTGGGCAGATCTAGACGTGCTGGGCGTGTCAGGAGGAGTTTCTGAACTGGCTGAGGCACACCATTCGGTCGTATGTGAGGAGGAATGGCAAGTGGCACACCCTGGGGGTTTGAGTCCTGAGAAGTGATTGCAGTACAACTCTGTGTCTACAATAGCCCAATTCACACTGTAGTTATACTAGCTTAAGGCAGCGGCAGCTTTGGCTGAAAATGACTTGTGGTATTCGTAGAACGAATACCCACCGAATTTGTGGCTTAACTCTGTGATCTTATAGAGGTACTGATCTAGTTCTTCCCTTCTATCTGGTTTGGCTGAACATATGACGTCCCGAAAGATGCTAAATGCCATAACAAACTCGGATAAGGTGAGCTTCCTATTTAATCTGGCATCTTTGGACTTTAGGACTACAGAGACATCTCCGCAGGCTATGGTCTTATTTTCGTTTAAATCGTGAGTCGCTATAAGTAAAGATGACAGATTAATGTCCCTGCCTTCCAAGATCTCCTTCCTGATATGGGCAGGAATAAAATGGGCTGGCGAAATGTTGGGGATGGCTGATGGCGTACCTGAAATACTGGCTAGTGAAGGTGGCACAGTAGGAGGTGGAACTGGGGAAGAAGTGCCTGCAGTATTTCTGGACTCCATGGCATCCATCCTATTTTGAATGTTGCTCATGTCAGAGGTTAGGTTATTGATCATGGCATGCAACTGTGTAAGTGAAGTTTGAATGGTGGACATGGAAACTTCTTCACTGCTGTGCCCGGCGGACTCTGCAGTGAGGATCCTGTACAATTCCGCCTTGCGGGCAGAAGCTGGGAAGGGGATGCCCCTTCTGACCAGCTCTGCCGTCAGCTTGGGAATAGTCCATGTTCTCAGGGAAGGGACACTAGCTTGATCGGAACCTCTGGCTGCATTCTCCAGTACCGAAGCGGAATCCTCAATGTCAGATGTGTGCGACATTCTGGAAAATAACCCAAACCTATACTAAATAACCTGCTTGCAACAAGCTAAAACTAGATTTAACTAAGGAGCTGACCACCATGACACCACACCTTACCTTTAACATACCTGACCATCTAAACAAGGACAAAGGGAAAGTATCCGAAGACGTGTCGGATGACAATTGTATGCGTAACTGGGCCTAGATGATTATGTGCCTGGTGGTAAGTGCGAAAATGTTATATGAGTACCATAACAACCCAGAACACCGTGAATTACATTCTGAAAACATGACTACACCGTGAAAGAGGTGCACCGACAATACAAGTAATCACAACCCGAAGACGTGTCAAGTTCATGAGGTGATCACTTGGATAATAATGTACAACTCTTACCCGAGCAAGTGACTTTTGACTGAACCTGGAGGGAAAATTACACACCTTAAAACCTGGGATGACCAACTCTGCTCTGTACGACCCTAACCCAAAGAAATACACACCTTATGTCCCTGTGAACTAAGTTCCGGAGTCTTAGAAAGGATACAGGCAACGTGAAGGCCAGGGAACTAAATGGAAGAGACAGAGTTTGTACTGCTTCAGGTACGTGGGAAGAGACCACTATACCAACCTAGTGGATGACGCTGACAATGGGTGAGGATGGCTTATCAACCGGGTGGCAGCAGAATTTAAGCGGGATCCGACTACTGCAAAGAAACTTAGTTATAGCATATCATATATATCACCAATGTAACCTCTTAGTACCAGGCTGACTACATACCTGTGGCAGATATCACGAACTGCCTGATGGAACAACCAGAAACGCGTGCCCGGCCGGAGAAGAATATCTACTAAGAATTATATCCGGGAAACTACCAAATATGCCACGACACCACCTGATGACTAAGTGCACATATGAAGGAAGTGACTAGAAGGCTACCGCCACGGATAGTAATCTTGTGCAACTACTATACCGATATGAGAGAAGTGGACGGAAGGCTGCCGCGCTAATAGGGAGCTTTGTACAACACCAACACATGCACGTAAAAGGGGAGTGACTAGAGGCTGCTGGCTGCTTATAGTGAGTTTTATAAACTGCTATACTGCCCGGAAGGTACACCAAAGATTCAACCTGAGGAAACTCAGCGCTTACCTAAATGGCGGAATAGCAGATGAGCAAAATACAGTCAGAGTCAGAGAACCCCAAGGTCCAGAAAAAGCTGGCAACAAGTTGAACCTGCAAACACATGATCAACCAATGAACTATAGTCAAGTGAAATATGGACGTACATGAATCTAACCTACCGAACTAACTGGCTTGGTTTGCTGCGTAGAGATGTAGGCGATTAACCTATTAAAACAGAGACTCATGAACGTCATTCTGGATAAACTAGCATAAGCATCTATAGGCGTAAGACTAACATATGGAACGTGATAGCTGAATATCTACGAACGGTAAGTATGACAGGGCACGTGAGATTGAATGCGTAGGTATGCGACATGAGGATGGAAATACTGCCTTCTAAATCATATGGCTAAACTGTATGACCGCGGAGGCGCAAGTTATGAACTAAAATTGCACTGTGAGCTGAGCTAAGTGAAATATGGTAGCAAGTGCTGATAACCTGCGGCTTGAACATGGTCGTGGGGTGAGTGCGGTAGATGTTCGGTATGGCCAGTATACTAATACTTACAGTGACGGTGGTCAGATGTGAGGAGGTGTTGCCATGCCGGAATGGGACCTGGAAGGTTGACTTCCCTGCCACCCTAAGGTGTCCACGGCAGTCTAGGGGGTCCTGTTGTGCTGCGCCTATGACGCAACTGCCATGAACACCCCGGGCTGCCCGGGAGCCAATCCCCCCGCCCCCCTGCGGAAATCGTGTTATGTTTATTATTTAACGTTATTATTATTATTTATGAATTATATATATAAAAACCCATTTTTTTTTTTTTTATAAATTTTTTTTTTTTTTTTTTACTATGGGGTATCGAAGTGCGTGATAAATGCGGGAGGTGAGGGGGGATGGTGGAACACGGCGTAGGTACAGAGCGCGGCTGACAGGAGCAGGGAGAAATGAGGATCAGCCTTCAGGCATGGGGGCGGGCAGATGAGGCCTGCTGCCAGGATACCGGGACCGCATCCCGAACGTTAAGGCGCACACAGTAATGTGCCGGGGATACCTGGGGGGAAAGCCGGGCTGTCCCCCGGTCGCCTGCGCGACCGGACAGCCTGATGGCACATCCCTCGGCGTCCCCAGCTACTCACCAGCGAAGATCCGAGCGTGAACGGAAACGTCTGACAACTTCCGGTCAGCTGATGCGGAGTCAGCTGACGTGGCGAAGAACCCACGGCGTCATTGGAGGGGGAGCGCTGTGGGTTCTTATGGTCATCCCGCTCCTCCCACAATTACAGGCCAGCTGCGCAGGCCTTACCATTTATACACTTACTCATTATCATAACTAATTGTTCGGCGTTCCTCACAGCCAATCACGCTTCGTAATATCTCTTGTTACGCCTAGCGCTCCGGGTCCCCGCTCCTCCCCGGAGGGCGTACGGCGTCTCTCTCTCCGCAGCGCCCCGGTCCCGCTGACCGGGAGCGCTGCACTGTCATGGCCGTCGGGGATGCGATTCGCACAGCGGGACGCGCCCGCTCGCGAATCGCATCCCAGGTTACTTACCCGTTCCCGTCCCCTGCTGTCATGTGCTGGCGCGCGCGGCTCCGCTCTCTAGGGCGCGCGCGCGCCAGCTCCCTGAGACTTAAAGGGCCAGTGCACCAATGATTGGTGCCTGGCCCAATTAGCTTAATTGGCTTCCACCTGGTCCCTGACTATATATGACCTCCTCCCATGCACTCCCCTGCCGGATCTTGTTGCCCTTGTGCCAGTGAAAGCGTTTTGTGTGTTCCTAGCCTGTGTACCAGAACTTCTGCTATCCACCCTGACTACGAACCTTGCTGCCTGCCCCGACCTTCTGCTACGTCCGACCTTGCTTCTGTCTACTCCCTTGTACCGCGCCTATCTTCAGCAGTCAGAGAGGTTGAGCCGTTGCTAGTGGATACGACCTGGTCACTACCGCCGCAGCAAGACCATCCCGCTTTGCGGCGGGCTCTGGTGAAAACCAGTAGTGACTTAGAACCGGTCCACTAGCACGGTCCACGCCAATCCCTCTCTGGCACAGAGGATCCACCTCCTGCCAGCCGGCATCGTGACAGTAGATCCGGCCATGGATTCCGCTGAAGTTCCTCTGCCAGTTGTCGCCGACCTTCCCACACTGGTCGCCCAGCAAGCCCGACAGATCGCCCAGCAAGCCCAACAGATTGCCCAACAAGACCACCAGCTGTCGTACTTGACCACCATGACTCAGCAACTCCAGTCGCAGCTACAGCAGATTCAGTCTCAGCTACAGCAGCAGCAACCATCTCCTCCGCCAGCTCCTGCACCTCTTCCGCAGCGAGTGGCCACTCCTAGCCTCCGCCTGTCCTTGCCGGACAAATTTAATGGGGACTCTAAGTTTTGCCGTGGCTTTCTTTCGCAATGTTCCCTGCACTTGGAGATGATGTCGGACCAGTTTCCTACTGAAAGGTCTAAGGTGGCTTTCGTAGTCAGCCTTCTGTCTGGAAAAGCCCTGTCATGGGCCACACCGCTCTGGGACCGCGATGACCCCGTCACTGCCTCTGTACACTCCTTCTTCTCGGAAATTCGAAGTGTCTTTGAGGAACCTGCCCGAGCCTCTTCTGCTGAGACTGCCCTGCTGAACCTGGTCCAGGGTAATTCTTCCGTTGGCGAGTACGCCATACAATTCCGTACTCTTGCTTCTGAACTTTCCTGGAATAATGAGGCCCTCTGCGCGACCTTTAAAAAAGGCCTATCCAGCAACATTAAAGATGTTCTGGCCGCACGAGATACTCCTGCTAACCTGCATGAACTCATTCATCTAGCCACTCGCATTGACATGCGTTTTTCTGAGAGGCATCAAGAGCTCCGCCAGGAAAAAGACTTAGATCTCTGGACACCTCTCCCACAGTCTCCATTGCAATCTGCGCCTAGGCCTCCCGCCGAGGAGGCCATGCAAGTGGACCGGTCTCGCCTGACCCTGGAAGAGAGGAATCGCCGTAAGGAAGAGAATCTTTGTCTGTACTGTGCCAGTACCGAACATTTTTTGGTGGATTGCCCCATCCGTCCTCCACGTCTGGGAAACGCACGCTCGCACCCAGCTCTCGTGGGTGTGGCGTCTCTTGATGCTAAGTCGGCTTCTTCACGTCTCACGGTGCCTGTACGGATTTCGCCTTCAGCCAGCTCTTCCCTCTCAGCCGTGGCCTGCCTGGACTCTGGTGCCTCTGGGAATTTTATTCGGGAGTCCTTGGTGAATAAATTCCGCATCCCGGTGACCCGTCTTGTCAAGCCACTCCACATTTCCGCGGTCAACGGAGCCAGGTTGGATTGCACCGTGCGTTTCCGCACGAAGCCCCTCCTAATGTGCATCGGACCTCATCATGAGAAAATTGAGTTTTTGGTCCTCTCCAATTGCACTTCTGAAATTCTCCTTGGACTACCCTGGCTTCAACACCATTCCCCAACCCTGGATTGGTCCACAGGGGAGATCAAGAGCTGGGGTACCTCTTGCTTCAAGGACTGCCTTAAACCGGTTCCCAGTACTCCCTGCCGTGACCCTGTGGTTCCTCCTGTATCCGGTCTCCCTAAGGTCGTTATGGACTCTGCCCGCCTTAAGAAGTGCCTCTCCCCCCCTCCCAGTCCACTCAGGCAAGCCTCGGTGCCTCCTCATGGCCCTCGTCCTGGTGTCACACTGCCCCGTGCCAGGCCTCGCCCTCTGCCCTCCCTCCCCATTCCCACTCCTGCTGTACTGCCTGCCGTTGAGGAATCCCTCCATCCTTTCCCGGTGTCCTCATCCCAGGGGGGGCAGTTACCGGACAAAGAGAAGGGGAGACCTAAGGGGGGGGGTACTGTTACGCCTAGCGCTCCGGGTCCCCGCTCCTCCCCGGAGCGCGTACGGCGTCTCTCTCTCCGCAGCGCCCCGGTCGGTCCCGCTGACCGGGAGCGCTGCACTGTCATGGCCGTCGGGGATGCGATTCGCACAGCGGGACGCGCCCGCTCGCGAATCGCATCCCAGGTCACTTACCCGTTCCCGTCCCCTGCTGTCATGTGCTGGCGCGCGCGGCTCCGCTCTCTAGGGCGCGCGCGCGCCAGCTCCCTGAGACTTAAAGGGCCAGTGCACCAATGATTGGTGCCTGGCCCAATTAGCTTAATTGGCTTCCACCTGGTCCCTGACTATATCTGACCTCCTCCCATGCACTCCCCTGCCGGATCTTGTTGCCCTTGTGCCAGTGAAAGCGTTTTGTGTGTTCCTAGCCTGTGTACCAGAACTTCTGCTATCCACCCTGACTACGAACCTTGCTGCCTGCCCCGACCTTCTGCTACGTCCGACCTTGCTTTTGTCTACTCCCTTGTACCGCGCCTATCTTCAGCAGTCAGAGAGGTTGAGCCGTTGCTAGTGGATACGACCTGGTCACTACCGCCGCAGCAAGACCATCCCGCTTTGCGGCGGGCTCTGGTGAAAACCAGTAGTGACTTAGAACCGGTCCACTAGCACGGTCCACGCCAATCCCTCTCTGGCACAGAGGATCCACCTCCTGCCAGCCGGCATTGTGACATCTCTGATGTCACTCTCTTTCATGATGCCTCCCTGACCAATCAATTTACGTCCTTAGCGCATGTCATTGATCTTCTTATTTTCGGGCTTGAAATAGACTCCCTGCGCAAACTCAAATTTCCGCGCAGGTCCGTGAACTTAGAAAAAGATATCGGTCTTTATATTGTGCTTTGCGCATGACCGAAAAACTGCCATTGCATTCGGACTTAGTTTATTTTTTAAGTCAATCGTTCAACTGCGCATGTTTTTAAACTTAGATTGATTCCTAAGCTATTCTTTTTACTGCGCATGATTTTAGACTTTGTCTCATTTTAAACTAGTTCATGGCATTGCGCATGTTTTTAAACTTAGACTATTTTACAAATCAAAATCTTTTTGCGCATGTTTTTAGACTTAGATTCATTCCGGACCTATTCTTTTCCCTGCACATAATTATTCTTTAGTCATATTTCCAGTTTTCATGACTGTGTGTATTTTTAACTTGGGATAGTTCCAATTCAGTTCTTTTTCATATATATAAAATTGAGCTTGATGCTTGTCTCATTATATGGTATAATAATTATTTACATGCGTTTTTCTATATTATATCATACATTGTAAATTTATTAATACCATTATCAATAACCTTATTTTTTACAGAGTTATGATCACTTAGCCCACAATAGAAGAGCTCATTCCTCCATATATTCAAGGTAAAAAGAACCCTATCTATTGTATATATGTTCATTAATTTAATATAATAAACATTTTTTATGTATTTCATAAATGTTCCTGAACAATAAATTGATTAATATGTTATTACTATTTTTTGTGGGGAGTATTTTTAGATGTTACGATTACCATTATAATATTCATTTTTAATTTTTTAGATATAATTAATTCCTCGCTACTGACTTTTTTTGTGTGTCCACTGCTCTTAGTTTATTAATTATGCATATATTGAATCATAAATCTCCATAATCAATCTAGGAATGCTGAAAAATAAAAATCTTCATTAAGTCCTCTAGGACTACGACTTTTTAATTTGTATATCCACCGTGTCTCTTCTCTCATCAGAATTTTGTCCACATCTCCTTTCCTTTCATTGAGTTTTATCTTTCTTAATCCCCAGAATTTTATTGCAAAGGGATCTTCTGAATGTGTTCGCCGCATGTGGTTTGCCACTGGTGTATCTGCTCCTGTACGGATCGTACTGATGTTTCCCCACTCTCTTTCTGAACTCCTGAATCGTTTTCCCCACATATAGCTTTAAACAGGGGCATTGTGCAATATATAAAATTTCTAGTGCCACAGTTTACAAAGTCCCAAATCTCATATTTTCTATTATCAATGGGGTTGACAAAATCTTTTGTTTTCGGTATGTATTTGCAGTTGCTGCAATGTCCGCAGGCATATGATCCCTGTGGTTGTGAGGGAAGCCATAATATAGGTCTCTTGAAATCATTTTTTTGGTGACTATACACAAGTAGGTCCCGTAGGTTTTTCCCTCTACGATAAGTAAGACTAGGTCTTGGGCCCACTTTGTCCTTCAATTCAGGGTCCATTGTTAGAACGTCTCAATGTCTCTTAAAGGCTTCATAAACTTTTTCTGAATATCCGTCATATGTCCCTATACATCTGATCTTATCATCAGTTTCCATCCGTGTATCTTGTCTACTAGCCAGTAGTTCTGTACGGTTTGATTTTTTAGCTCTATTATATGCCTGACGCATGTATTTAGAGGGGTATCCTCTACCTATAGAGTAACATATACAAGCATTATTCTTTTTCTGTGATATGACCGGTACGCTTTAAATGTGCACTTAATAAAAAAAACTAATGACTTGTTTTAGAGGCAAAGGTTTTGATTGGTTGGGGTCTGAATAACCCAGGAGAAGTGCACGCTAAGCAAGACAAAGTTAGAATGTAATTCTACGAGACATTCTTGGTTAGCACGCTCGTTTCTTCCTGCTCATTCTAGTGATTGGTTGGGGTCTGAATAACCCAGGAGAAGTGCACGCTTAGCAAGACAAAGTTACAATGTACTTCTACGAGACATTCTTGGTTAGCACGCTCGTTTCTTCCTGCTCATTCTAGTGATTGGTTGGGGTGTTAAACACTCAGACCCTGACTGAGCAAAACTTTTCATGTGAAAAGTATTTTTTTAAAGCAACAGGTACACCTTAATTGGGTTGTCCCCTTTTCTTACTTAAGAACTTTTGCTTGTCACATACATTTTAAAATAGATTAGAATAAAAAAAGTCTCCCCTCCCTCACCAGCTTAGATACCCCAATCACTAAGGGACCATTCACCATCTAAGAGACTAAACAAGTCCTGATTGTCTTGGTTTTTCGCAAAATATGGAACTTTTCAGGGCTTTGTACGCTGCAGAGCAGGGGCTTAGTGAGAAGGAAGCCTGTCTGATTGCCAAGGTGTCATACAAGACACATTTCATGATGGGTAAAAGCAAAGAGCTGCCTCAAGACCTTCACAACCTAATTGTAAAACAACAATGGCGTTGGGTACAGGCACATTTTTAGGCTTCTGAATGTTCCAGTGAGCACTGTGTGGGCCATAATATGGAAGTGTTGTCATGACTAGGGGAGCGTACAGTTCTGCTGCCATTGCACCCCAACAACCCCACCCATTTACCAACCCCTTTCCCTTTACCTTAAGAATCACAGACTCAAAGTATGGTTCAAAGGCCACAGCGGAACCAACTTTTATTTAACAAATACCAAAATATAATAAACATCTTATATATAAATATCCTCCATATATAAATAACAAGACCAAAAGATAACAATATAAACCAGTATTTAGCCCAACAATCAGGGTTAACATACCCTCCCAACCAATATAACCAACCTTCCCCATTCTGGAAGGGGACCTGAAGGCAGCTTCTCGTCCAGGCATGGTCTCTTACTTTGCCCTTGGTCGACCAAGGCCGACTGCCCCCAGCCGCAACCTCACTGGAACCAGCAAGGGCATTCATCACAGATCTGTCAGTGGACCCCCGGCGAGGAAGCACAATCTCCAGTCCCGCAGAGACCTCTGGGGCACGGGACATGCCCCCGTCACCCGATATCTCGCCATCCTCCAAGTCAGACATGCTAGGGGCCGGACTCCACTCCCGACCAGGCATCTGCACAGTAGATGAAGGGCGGCCTCCACGGCTCCTAGGGGCCACGCCAGCCACAGCAGCAGCACTGCGGCCCCGCTGTCTGCCTGGTGCAGCACTCTGCTCCTACTCAGTCACCTCTGCGCCCAAAGAGGAACTTATGGAGTGCTCCCCTTGCACCTCCGCAACTGTTCTCCTGTTCCTGGCAGTGAGGTCCAGGGCCTCCGACCCCGTCCCCGATGTACAAGGTGACCTCCCGGCCGTTCTGGAGAGGCCCTTATCTCCTGCCGGCATTGAAGCCCTGCCACCCGCTGGCCTGTGCCAGCGCCATTGTTCGCATCATGTGCATCGCGGTGGGACCGGCCAGAGGAGGAGGGGACTTGTCTCCTGACCGAAGCAGCAGTGCGTTGGCTCCGTCCGGACTTCTTCCCGGCGTCCCCGCCATCCGCTGCCGGAGCAGAGCGGACGGAGGGAGCCGGAGGGCCCCCGGCTGGGGAGTCCTGACGGCGCCGCGCACGGGGGACCACATCAGGGCTCAGGGGGGACGGCTCAGGCAGGACGGCGCACGAGAGCGGTAAAAATGACACCTTATCATTATTCTGTAGGTCCATACAGTTAAAATGATCCCCTACTTATATAGGTTTGAATTTGTCGTACTTATGAAAAAAATCATAACTACATGCAGGAAAATGTATACGTTTAAAATTGTCATCTTCTGACCCCTATAACTTTTTTATTTTTCCGCGTACGGGGTGGTATGAGGGCTCATTTTTTGCACCGTGTTCTGAAGTTTTTATCAGTACCATGTTTGCATTGATTGGACTTTTTGATTGCTTTTTATTCAAAATACGCTATGTTGGACTTTGGAATTTTTTTGCGCATACACCATTGGCCGTGCGGTTTAATAAATGATATATTTTGATATTTTGGACATTTACGCACGTGGCGATACAACATATGTTTATTTTTATTTACACTGTTTTTTTTATGGGAAAAGGGGGGTGATTCAAACTTTTATTAGAGAAGGGGTTAAATGACCTTTGTTAACTTTTTTTTTCACTTTTTTTTGCAGTGTTATAGCTCCCATAGGGACCTATAGCACTGCACACACTGATCTTTTACCCTGATCCCTGCAAAGCCATAGCTTTGCATGAATCAGCGAAATAGGGGTTCGATTGCTCAAGCTTGTAGCTCAGGCTTGGAGCAATCAAACCCAGATCGGACACGACGGAGCAAGGTAAGGGGGTCTCCACTCACGTCCTAGCTGATCGGGACATCGTGATTTTATCGTGATGTCCCGATCAGCCCGACTGAGCTGCCGGGAAGCGTTTACATTCACTTTCAGACGCAGCGGTCAACTTTGATCGCCACGTCTGAAGAATTAATAGAGCGCGGCACAACGATTAGCCCAGGGTCCCGGCTATGACTAGCAGTCGGGACCGACCCGGTGTGATGCGGGGTCACGGCGTGACCCCGTTTTAAACACTGGGACTGGGCTCAGGGCGTACAGGTACGCCCTGAGTCCTTAAGAGGTTAAAGGGGTATGCCAGGGAAGTATATTTATAAAAAAAACAAAAAAAGCTCCAAAGTCACGATACTGCCTGGATATGTTCCCTGTAAACCGTCCTGCCTGATATACATAGCTCCTGTTTCCTCTGTTGTCTGCTCTGGCTGCTTGATATTCTTTGCCATCCTTTTCTCCCAGCAACCATTGCAGTTCTGCTCTGCCAGCCCCCACCCTCCTGCCATGAGCAGCAGAAAGAGATTCTGTGTCTAATTGGCTGAGGCTGCACACATCTCTCAGTTCTCAGCACTATAGGGAGCATAACTCATCAGTGCAGGGCAGAAACCACATGGACTGTGTCTCTCAGAAAGGTGGGGGCTGCTTTCAGAGAGGGATTTGGACAGAGAGAGAGAGAGAGAGAGAGAGGGTGGCTGGATGATGTAATTCCCTCACTTCATGCATGTAAGTGACAATCAAAGAGGGGAAACTGTTCTGAACTGATGAAAGGTAATGGATGGGTTATGGGTTTAGTTCCCCGAAGTAACCCTTTAAGAATATACTTTATTCTCTGTGCACAGATTCCATGAGCTATGAATGTCCCTAGTGTACATTTACTTAGCATATCATGTAATATATGCACGATTCATGGAACACAATGGGAAACAAATCAAGCTTAACTAATACTAACTTATCTGATACTAAGATCTAAATACTAATATTGTCTGAACTGGCGCAGGATGTCATCAATCATTAGCCCTGCACATACATGTTACAGCAGTTTCTGTTGTGTCATTTGAGCGAGCAGAGCCCATTTGTTCAGGACACTGAGGTGCCCAGATGACATTGTGCCTGCCAGGCACCGCCCCCTTCTCCCTCTCATAGGCACAGAACCATGAGCAACAAGACAGGTATGAAAAAAAGGTAAAAGGGGATGGGGTTGGACACAAACTAAGAAGATTGCAGGGGGTCCCAGCAGTTGGACCCCCCACGATCTGACGCTAATCCCCTACTCTCCAGATAGGTAATGAGTTTTGTTATACTGGACTACTCCTTCAAGATTTTTAGATAGACGTAATTTACAAATCTGTATAACTTTCTGGCACCAGTTAATTTCCTGGAGTGCCCCTATAAAAAGGGAAGCAGACAGCAGGAGCAACCACACTAAACTGAACAAACAGGAAGATTGTGTTTCTTACGCTTCTTACTGAACAAAAATCGGTTGCAGCCATTCAGTAGATATTTATCTTGTTGCTTATGTGATCCTTTCTTCTTATGTGCACTGGAGGTGGCTGCTCCATATGTGCAATGCTTTTCCTGCCCGCTCCGGCAAGAACCCTGCCCTCTTCAGAGACACGAAGTGGATGAGTATTTTTGAAAAAGGGCACACTTATTGAAAGAAGGTGCAGGGTTATCAGCATTGAAGGTAAAACCAGAGGATGTAAAAATGCACAGAAAACCCATTTAACAACATTTTAAAGGAGTACTCTGCCCCTAGACACCCTATCCCCTACACAAAAGGATAGGGGATAAGATGTCTGATCGCGGGGACCTCTGAGATGACACCGGTGCACGGAGAGAACTTCACTCCATGCTGGATGACTGGCGATGCAGGGCGGAGGCTCATGATGTCTCAGTCACGCCCTACTTGTGACGTCACAGCCATGCCCCCTCAATCCAAGTTTCTGTCCTCCCTGAGCTCGCCTTAGGACACCTGCGTTACGGTTTGACAGGTGAACCGCCCCAGTCAAACTCACCACCTGCGATTGTTACTAATGGGGGGTATTGTTAGTAATGGGGGATATTGTAAGTAATGGGGGTATTGTTAGTAATGGGGGGAGGTTAGAAATGGGCGGGTATTGTTAGTAATGGGGAGTATTGTTAGTAATGGGGGGAGGTTAGTAATGGGGGGTATTGTTAGTAATGGGGTAGGTTCATAATGGGGGGTATGGGGGGTATTGTTAGTAATGGGGGAAGGTTAGTAATGGGGGGTATTGTTAGTAATGGGGGGGTATTGCAACTAATAGGGGGTTTTGCTAGTAAAGGGGGCTATTGCTATTAATGGGGGTATTGTTAGTAATGGGGGGTATTGTTAGTAATGGGGGGCATTGTTAGTAATGGGGGGTATTGTTAGTAATGGGGGGAGGTTAGTAATGAGGGGGTATTGTTAGTAATGGGGGGTATTGTTAGTAATGGAGGGTATTGTTAGTAATGGGGAGTATTGTTAGTTATGGGGGAGGTTAGTAATGGGGGGTATTGTTAGTAATGGGGGGTATTGTTAGTAATGGGGGGTATTGTTAGTAACGGGGGGGGGGGGGTATTGATAGTAAAAGGGGGTATTGTTAGTAATGGCAGTATTGTTAGTCATGGCGGTATTGTTAGTAATGGGAAGGTATTGTTAGTAATGGGGAGCATTGTTAGTAATGGGGGGCATTGTAAGTAATGGGGGCATTGTTAGTAATGGGGGGGGCATTGTTAGTAATGGGGGGTATTGTTAGTAATGGGGGGTATTGTTAGCAATGGGGGGTATTGTTAGTAATGGGGGAGGTTTGTAATGGGGCGGTATTGTTAATAATGGGGGTATTGTTAGTAATGGGGGGTATTGTTAGTATTGGGGGAGGTTAGTAATGGGGGAGGTTAGGAATGGGGGGTATTGTTAGTAATGGGGGGGTATTGTTAGTAATGGGGGTATTGTTACCCCCCATTGTGACCTCAGAGATGACAGCTGTGGCACACCAAACATCCGGTGCACGGAGAGAACTTCACTCCATGCTGGATGACTGGCGATGCAGGGCGTAGGCTTGTGATGTCTCAGTCATGCCCTACTTGTGATGTCACAGCCATGCCCCCTCAATCCAAGTTTCTGTCCTCCCTGAGCTCAGCTTAGGACACCTGCGTTACGGTTTGACAGGTGTACCGCCCCAGTCAAACTCACCACCTGCGATTGTTAGTAATGGGGGTATTGCTAGTAGTGGGGGTATTGCTAGTAATGGGGGGGGTATTGCTAGTAATGGGGGGGGGTATTGCTAGTAATGGGGGGTATTGCTAGTAATGGGGGGTATTGCTACTAAGGGTGGTATTGCTAGTAATGGGGGGTATTGCTAGTAATGGCGGGTACTGCTAGCAACGTGGGGTATTGCTAGTAACGGGGGGGGGGGTATTGCTGGTAATGGGGGGGTATTGTTAGTAATGGGGGGTATTGCTAGTAATGAGGGGGTATTGCTTGTAATGGGGGGTATTGCTAGTAATGGGGGGGTATTACCAGCAATGGGCAAGTATTGCTAGTAATGGGGGGGGGCGGTAAGTAATGGGGGGAATTGCTAGTAATGGGGGGTATTGCTAGTAATGCAGGGGTATTGCTAGTAATGGGGGGGCGGTTAGCAATGGGGGGTATTGCTAGTAATGGGGGTTTTGCTAGTAATGGGGGGGGGTATTGCTAGTAATGGGGGGTATTGCTAGTAAAGGGGGGGGGGTATTGCTAGTAGCGGGGGGTATAGCTAGTAATGGAGGGTATTGCTAGTAATGTGGGGGGGATTGCTTGTAATGTGGGGTATTGCTAGTAATGGGGGGGTATCGCTAGTAATTGGGGGACGGTTAGTAATGTGGGGTATTGCCAGTAATTGCTATTAATGGGGGGTATTGCTAGTAATGGGGGGGTATTGCTAGTAACGGGGGGGGTATTGTTAGTAATGGGGGGTATTGCTAGTAATGGGGGGTATTCCTAGTAATGGGGGGGTATTTCTAGTAATGGCGGGTATTGTTAGTAATGGGGGTATTGCTAGTAACGGGGGTGGGGGGGTATTGCTAGAAATGGGGGGTTATTGCTAGTAATGAGGGGGGTATTGCTAGTAATGGGGGGTATTGCTAGTAATGGGGGGTATTACTAGTAACGGGGAGTATTGCTAGTAATTGGGGGGTATTGCTAGTAAAGGGGGGTATTGCTAGTAACGGGGGTATTGCTAGTAATAGGGGTATTGCTAATAATGGGGGGGGGTTAGTAATGGGGGGTATTGCTTGTTTGCTTGTAATGAGGGGTATTGCTAGTAACGGGGGGTATTGCTAGTAATGGGGGGTATTGCTAGTAAAGTGGGGGTATTGCTAGTAACGGGGGGTATTGCTAGTAATGGGGGGGTAATGCTAGTAATTGGGGGGTATTGCTAGTAATGAGGGGTATTGCTAGTAATGGGGGGGTATTGCTAGTAATGGGGGGGCTGTTAGTAATGGGGGTTATTGCTAGTAATGAGGGGGTATTGCTAGTAATGGGGGGTATTGCTAGTAATGGGGGGTATTGCTAGTAACAGGGGGGTATTGCTAGTAACGGGGGTATTGCTAGTACGGGGGAGGTATTTCTAGTAATGGGATGGTATTGCTAATAATGGGGGGGTATTGCTAGTAATGGGGGTGTATTGCTAGTAATGGGGGGTATTGCTAGTAATGGGGGGTATTGCTAGTAATGGGGGGGCGGTTAGGAATGGGGTGGTATTGCTTGTAATGGGCGGTATTGCTAGTAAAGGGTGGTATTGCTAGTAATGGGGGGTATTGCTAGTAATGGGGGGGCGGTTAGTAATGAGGGTATTGCTAGTAATGGGGGGTATTGCTAGTAATGGGGGGTATTGCTTTTAATGGGGGGCGGTTAGCAATGGGGGGTATTGCTAGTAATTGGAGTTATTGCTAGTAATGGGGGGTTATTGCTAATAATGGGGGGTATTGCTTGTGATGGGGGGTATTGCTAGTAATGGGGGGGGGTTAGTAATGGGGGGGGTATTGCTAGTAATTGGGGCTATTGCTAGTAATGGGGGGTTATTTCTAGTAATGGGGGGTATTGCTTGTGATGTGGGGTATTGCGAGTAATGGGGTGCGGTTAGTAATGTGGTTATTGCTAGTAATGGGGTTTTTTGCTAGTAATGGGGGGTATTGCTAGTAATCGGGAGCGGTTAGTAATGGGGGGGCATTGCTAGCAATGGGGGGTATTGCTAGTAATGGGGGGGTTTGCTAGTAATGGGGGTATTGCTAGTAATGGGGGGCATTGCTAGTAATGGGGGGCATTGCTAGTAATGGGGGGTATTGCTAGTAATGGGGGGTATTGCTAGTAATGGGGGGTATTGCTAGTAAAGTGGGGTATTGCTATTAATGGGGGGTATTGCTAGTAATGGGGGGTATTGTTAATAATGGGGGGTATTGGTAGTAATGGTTTTTTTTTCTAGTAATGGGGGGTATTGCTAGTAATGGGGGGTATTGCTAGTAATGGGGGTGTATTGCTAGTAATTGGGGGCATTGCTAGTAATGGGGGGGTATTGCTAGTAATGGGGGGTATTGCTAGTAAAGGGGGGTATTGCTAGCAATGGGGGTATTGCTATTAATGGGGGGTATTGCTAGTAATGGGGGGTATTGGTAGTAATGGGGGGTACTGCTAGTAATGGGGGTTATTGCTAGTAATGGGGTGGGTGTATTCCTAGTAATGGGGGGTATTGCTAGTAATGGGGGGGTATTGCTAGTAAAGGGGGGGTATTGCTAGTAATGGGGGGGGGTACTGTTAGTAATGGGGGGTATTGTTAGCAATGGGGGGGTATTGCTAGTAATGGGGGGTATTGCTAGTAATGGGGGGGTACTGTTAGTAATGGGGGGTATTGTTAGTAATGGGGGGTATTGCTAGTAATGGGGGGTATTAGTAATTAGGAGAGGATAGATGTGTGCTGGTGAGCTCCCTGTGGGGAGGAGGCATGGCTTCTGACTCAGGAGGGAAGGGAAACTGGGCAGAGGATCCTGGGTGAGGCCCCGGTCTGGAGTGCGGCCTGCAGCATGGAGCTGGTGAGTCTTCTGAAGTCTGTAATGTTTCTGGATTTAGCACAAGGATGACAAGGAATTCTGTTTAAGCTGGAAATGCAAGTTAGTAAAATGAGAGATGAAATTTAGGAGACTGATCCTAAAGTGAAGCTGATGAAATGTGAGCGGCTGGATGACTGTATGGGGAGCCGCCATACTGCAGGAGAGGCTGAAGGGGACACTGGGATGGTGCCCAAAGTACAAAACTGGTGGAAGGATAAAAAGGAGACCCGAGCCCAGAGTGTAAAAAGAAAAAACATTATTGCAAATAACGACATTGATTATGATACCGTGTGTGATATTGTGCTACAGGGAGATGCTAAAAGATATGGGGATGCAGCTACTGAGGAACTACTACTCCCAGCATGTGAGGAGTCTGGAAGTGCTGCAGAGGACTGTGTGGCAGCAAGCAAAGGGTTAAGAGCTGCAGATTCTGTTTATAATGCTAAAGAAGTGAGTGCAAGTGGCAGTTCTGTGCAAAAAAGTGATTCCTATACTGATATTGTATATGATACTGTGTGTGCAAAACAACAATCACTGGAGCACAGTGCACCCCGTATACAGCACACCCAGCCAACTGCAGTGAATGGATTACAGAGTGCAGATCTGACCACAATGTCAGTGAATGGAATGCAGGATGCAGAGCAATCAGCACAGGTGCACCTGAGGAGAGGAGCAGGACTACACCCTCTGCTGACAGACCGCAGAACAGGAGATTATTCTCTAACAGGGGCGGACTGACCAGCCGGTCCATTCGGACATCTGAAGGCTCGGCCGGGAAAAGGGCCTGCTGTCCGCCGCCTGTCATGTGACGTGAACCGCACATCTAAGCGCAGCCGCTGCCACCGAAGACCGTTGTGTCTGCCTTGCCTGTCCTCAGTGTAAGGAGCCTCGTTTGTCCTCAGCGTACAGGGCCCCGCTTGTCCTCAGCGTACAGAGCCCTGCTTGTCCTCAGTGTACAGGGCCCCCCCCTTGTCCTCAGTGTACAGGGCCTCCTTGTCCTCAGCGTGCAGGGCCCCGCTTGTCCTCAGCGTACAGGGCCCCGCTTGTCCTCAGCGTACAGGGCCCCGCTTGTCCTCAGCGTACAGGGTCCCACTTGTCCTCAGCATACAGAGCCCCGCTTGTCCTCAGCGTACGGAGCCCTGCTTGTCCTCAGGTACAGGGCCCCACTTGTCCTCAGTGTACGGAGTCCCGCTTGTCCTCAGTATACAGAGCCCTGCTTGTCCTCAGTGTACAGAGCCCCGCTTGTGTACGGATGTCCCGTATGTCAGTGTACGGAGTCCCGCTTGTCCTCAGTATACAGAGCCCTGCTTGTCCTCAGTATACAGAGCCCCGCTTGTCCTCAGTGTACAGAGCCCCGCTTGTCCTCAGTGTACAGAGCCCCGCTTGTCCTCAGTGTACAGAGCCCAGCTTGTCCTCAGTGTACAGAGCCCCGCTTGTCCTCAGTGTACAGAGCCCCGCTTGTCCTCAGTGTACAGAGCCCTGCTTGTTCTCGGTGTACAGAGCCCTGCTTGTCCTCAGTGTACAGAGCCCCGCTTGTCCTCAGTGTACAGAGCCCTGCTTGTCCTCGGTGTACAGAGCCCTGCTTGTCCTCGGTGTACAGAGCCCCGCTTGTCCTCAGTGTACAGAGCCCCGCTTGTCCTCAGTGTACAGAGCTCTGCTTGTCCTCAGTGTACAGAGCCCCGCTTGTCCTCAGCGTACGGAGCCCTGCTTGTCCTCAGGTACAGGGCCCCACTTGTCCTCAGTGTACAGAGTCCCGCTTGTCCTCAGTATACAGAGCCCTGCTTGTCCTCAGTGTACAGAGCCCCGCTTGTGTACGGATCCCCCCTTGTCCTCAGTGTACAGAGCCCCGCTTGTCCTCAGTGTACAGAGCCCCGCTTGTCCTCAGTGTACAGAGCCCCGCTTGTCCTCAGTGTACAGAGCCCCGCTTGTCCTCAGTGTACAGAGCCCCGCTAGTCCTCAGTGTACAGAGCCCCGCTTGTCCTCAGTGTACAGAGCCCCGCTTGTCCTCAGTGTACAGAGCCCCGCTTGTCCTCAGTGTACAGAGCCCCGCTTGTCCTCAGTGTACAGAGCCCCGCTTGTCCTCAGTGTACAGAGCCCTGCATGTTCTCACTGCACAGAGCCCTGCTTGTCCTCAGCGTACAGAGCCCCGCTTGTCCTCAGTGTAGAGTTCTGCTTGTCCTCACTGCTCAGAGCCCTGCTTGTCCTCAGTGTACAGAGCCCTGCTTGTCCTCAGTGTACAGAGCCCTGCTTGTCCTCACTGCACAGAGTTCTGCTTGTCCTCAGTGTACAGAGCCCTGCTTGTCCTCACTGCACAGAGCCCTGCTTTGTCCTCAGTGTACAGAGCCCTGCTTGTCCTCTGTGTACAGAGCCCTGCTTGTCCTCAGTGTACAGAGCCCCTGCTTGTCCTTAGTGTACAGAGCCCTGCTTGTCCTCAGTGTACATAGCCCTGCTTGTCCTCAGTGTACAGAGCCCTGCTTATCCTCTGGGTACAGAGCCTGCTCTGCTGACACCTCTGTCTATGTCAGGAACTGTCCAAAGTAGGAGAAATTCCCCATAGCAAACATATGCTGCTCTGGACATTTACTAAAATGGACAGAGGTGTCCTTGTCCTCAGTGTACAGAGCCCCGCTTGTCCTCAGTGTACAAAGCCCCGCTTGTCCTCAGTGTACAGAGCCCCGCTTGTCCTCAGTATACAGAGCCCCGCTTGTCCTCAGTGTACAGAGCCCTGCATGTCCTCACTGCACAGAGCCCTGCTTGTCCTCACAGCACAGAGTTCCGCTTGTCCTCAGCGTACAGAGCCCCGCTTGTCCTCAGTGTACAGAGTTCTGCTTGTTCTCAGTGTGCAGAGCCCTGCTTGTCCTCAGTGTACAGAGCCCTGCTTGTCCTCACTGCACAGAGCCCTGCTTGTCCTCAGTGTACAGAGCCCTGCTTTGTCCTCAGTGTACAGAGCCCTGCTTGTCCTCAGTGTACAGAGCCCCTGCTTGTCCTCGGTGTACAGAGCCCTGCTTGTCCTCAGTGTACAGAGCCCCTGCTTGTCCTTAGTGTACAGAGCCCTGCTTGTCCTCAGTGTACAGAGCCCTGCTTATCCTCTGTGTACAGAGCCTGCTCTGCTGACACCTCTGTCTATGTCAGGAACTGTCCAAAGTAGGAGAAATTCCCCATAGCAAACATATGCTGCTCTGGACATTTACTAAAATGGACAGAGGTGTCAGCAGAGAGCACTGTGGTCGTGACAGAAAAGAAATCCAAAAAGAAAAGAATTTCCTATGTAGTATGCAGCCGCTAATATGTACTGGAAGGATTAAGATTTTTTTTTATAGAAATCTACAAATCTGTTTAAAGGGGTTATCCAGGAAAAAAACTTTTATATATATATATATATATATATATATATATATATATATATATATATATATATATATATATATATATATATATCAACTGGCTCCAGAAAGTTAAACAGATTTGTAAATTACTTCTATAATTTTTTTTTTTATCCTTTCAGTACTTATGAGTTTCTGAAGTTAAGGTTGTTATTTTCTGTCTAAGTCCTCTCTGATGACACGTGTCTCGGGAAACGCCCAGTTTAGAAGAGGTTTGCTATGGAGATTTGCTTCTAAACTGGGCATTTCCCGAGACAGGTGTCATCAGAGAGGACTTAGACAGAAAAGAACAACCTTAACTTCAGACGCTCATAAGTACTGAAAGGATTAAGATTTTTTTATAGAAGTAATTTACAAATCTGTTTAACTTTCTGGAGCCAGTTGATATATAACAAAAAGTTTTTTTCCTGGAATACCCCTTTAACTTTCTGGCACCAGTTGATTTAAAAAAATATATATTTTCCACCAGAGTACCCCTTTAAGGTGAGTGAAGGCTGGAGCCAAGTTGGACTGGGTATCACAGACAGAGATCCCAAGTTGGCATAAAAAAGAGGAGGATAGTTCATTGTTTTTAAGCAGTTGGTGTAGTTAAAGGGGTATTCCAGGCAAAACCTTTTTTTATATATATATCAACTGGCTCCGGAAAGTTAAACAGATTTGTAAATTACTTCTATTAAAAAATCTTAATCCTTCCAATAGTTATTAGCTTCTGAAGTTTTCTGTCTAACTGCTCAATGATGATGTTGTTACGCCGAGCGCTCCGGGTCCCCGCTCCTCCCCGGAGCGCTCGCTTCTCTCTCGCTACCGCAGCGCTCCGGGCAGCTCCACTGACCCGGTGCGCTGCGATACCGTCTCCAGCCGGGATGCGATTCGCGATGCGGGTAGCGCCCGCTCGCGATGCGCATCCCGGCTCCCGTACCTGACTCGCTCTCCGTCTGTCCTGTCCCGGCGCGCGCGGCCCCGCTCCCTAGGGCGCGCGCGCGCCGGGTCTCTGTGATTTAAAGGGCCACTGCGCCGCTGATTGGCGCAGTGGTTCCAATTAGTGTGTTCACCTGTGCACTCCCTATTTATACCTCACTTCCCCTTCACTCCCTCGCCGGATCTTGTTGCCATTGTGCCAGTGAAAGCGTTTCCTTGTGTGTTCCTAGCCTGTGTTCCAGACCTCCTGCCGTTGCCCCCGACTACGATCCTTGCTGCCTGCCCCGACCTTCTGCTACGTCCGACCTTGCTTCTGTCTACTCCCTTGTACCGCGCCTATCTTCAGCAGTCAGAGAGGTTGAGCCGTTGCTAGTGGATACGACCTGGTCACTACCGCCGCAGCAAGACCATCCCGCTTTGCGGCGGGCTCTGGTGAAAACCAGTAGTGACTTAGAACCGATCCACTAGCACGGTCCACGCCAATCCCTCTCTGGCACAGAGGATCCACTACCTGCCAGCCGGCATCGTGACAGTAGATCCGGCCATGGATCCCGCTGAAGTTCCTCTGCCAGTTGTCGCCGACCTCACCACGGTGGTCGCCCAGCAGTCACAACAGATAGCGCAACAAGGCCAACAGCTGTCTCAACTGACCGTGATGCTACAGCAGCTACTACCACAGCTTCAGCAATCATCTCCTCCGCCAGCTCCTGCACCTCCTCCGCAGCGAGTGGCCGCTTCTGGTCTACGACTATCCTTGCCGGATAAATTTGATGGGGACTCTAAATTCTGCCGTGGCTTTCTTTCCCAATGTTCCCTGCACTTGGAGATGATGTCGGACCAGTTCCCTACTGAAAGGTCTAAGGTGGCTTTCGTAGTCAGCCTCCTGTCTGGAAAAGCTCTGTCATGGGCCACACCGCTCTGGGACCGCAATGACCCCGTCACTGCCTCTATACACTCCTTCTTCTCAGAAATTCGAAGTGTCTTTGAGGAATCTGCCCGAGCCTCTTCTGCTGAGACTGCCCTGTTGAACCTGGTCCAGGGTAATTCTTCCGTTGGCGAGTACGCCGTACAATTCCGTACTCTTGCTTCAGAATTATCCTGGAATAATGAGGCCCTCTGCGCGACCTTTAAAAAAGGCCTATCCAGCAACATTAAAGATGTTCTGGCCGCACGAGAAATCCCTGCTAACCTACATGAACTCATCCATCTTGCCACTCGCATTGACATGCGTTTTTCCGAAAGGCGTCAGGAGCTCCGCCAGGATATGGACTTTGTTAGCACAAGACGTTTTTTCTCCCCGGCTCCTCTCTCCTCTGGTCCCCTGCAATCCGTTCCTGTGCCTCCCGCCGTGGAGGCTATGCAGGTCGACCGGTCTCGCCTGACACCTCAAGAGAGGACACGACGCCGCATGGAGAATCTCTGTCTGTACTGTGCCAGTACCGAACACTTCCTGAAGGATTGTCCTATCCGTCCTCCCCGCCTGGAAAGACGTACGCTGACTCCGCACAAAGGTGAGACAGTCCTTGATGTCTACTCTGCTTCTCCACGTCTTACTGTGCCTGTGCGGATATCTGCCTCTGCCTTCTCCTTCTCTACTATGGCCTTCTTGGATTCCGGATCTGCAGGAAATTTTATTTTGGCCTCTCTCGTCAACAGGTTCAACATCCCAGTGACCAGTCTCGCCAGACCCCTCTACATCAATTGTGTAAACAATGAAAGATTGGATTGTACCATACGTTTCCGCACGGAGCCCCTTCTAATGTGCATCGGACCTCATCACGAGAAGATTGAATTTTTGGTCCTCCCCAATTGCACTTCCGAAATCCTCCTTGGACTACCCTGGCTTCAACTCCATTCCCCAACCCTGGATTGGTCCACTGGGGAGATCAAGAGTTGGGGGCCCTCTTGTTTCAAGGACTGCCTAAAACCGGTTCCCAGTACCCCTTGCCGTGACTCTGTGGTTCCCCCTGTAACCGGTCTCCCTAAGGCCTATATGGACTTTGCTGATGTGTTTTGCAAAAAACAAGCTGAGACTCTACCTCCTCACAGGCCTTATGATTGTCCTATTGACCTCCTCCCGGGCACTACTCCACCCCGGGGCAGAATCTATCCTCTGTCCGCCCCAGAGACTCTTGCTATGTCGGAGTACATCCAGGAAAATTTAAAAAAAGGCTTTATCCGTAAATCCTCCTCTCCTGCCGGAGCCGGATTTTTCTTTGTGTCCAAAAAAGATGGCTCTCTACGCCCTTGCATTGACTACCGCGGTCTTAATAAAATCACGATAAAGAACCGCTACCCCCTACCCCTCATCTCTGAACTCTTTGATCGCCTCCAAGGTGCCCACATCTTTACCAAACTGGACTTAAGAGGTGCTTATAATCTCATCCGCATCAGAGAGGGGGATGAATGGAAAACGGCATTTAACACTAGAGATGGACACTTTGAGTATCTGGTCATGCCCTTTGGCCTGTGCAACGCCCCTGCCGTCTTCCAAGACTTTGTTAATGAAATTTTTCGTGATCTCTTATACTCCTGTGTTGTTGTATATCTGGACGATATCCTGATTTTTTCTGCCAATCTAGAAGAACACCGCCAGCATGTCCGTATGGTTCTTCAGAGACTTCGTGACAATCAACTTTATGCCAAGATAGAGAAATGTCTGTTTGAATGCCAATCTCTTCCTTTCCTAGGATACTTGGTCTCTGGCCAGGGACTACAAATGGATCCAGACAAACTCTCTGCCGTCTTAGATTGGCCACGCCCCTCCGGACTCCGTGCTATCCAACGTTTTTTGGGGTTCGCCAATTATTACAGGCAATTTATTCCACATTTTTCTACCGTTGTGGCCCCTATCGTGGCTTTAACCAAAAAAAATGCCAATCCCAAGTCTTGGCCTCCTCAAGCGGAAGACGCCTTTAAACGGCTCAAGTCTGCCTTTTCTTCGGCTCCCGTGCTCTCCAGACCTGACCCATCTAAACCCTTCCTATTGGAGGTTGATGCCTCCTCTGTAGGAGCAGGAGCGGTCCTTCTACAAAAAAATTCTTCCGGGCATGCTGTTACTTGTGGTTTTTTTTCTAGGACCTTCTCTCCGGCGGAGAGGAACTACTCCATCGGGGATCGAGAACTTCTAGCCATTAAATTAGCACTTGAGGAATGGAGGCATCTGCTGGAGGGATCAAGATTTCCTGTTATTATTTACACCGATCACAAGAACCTCTCCTATCTCCAGTCTGCCCAACGGCTGAATCCTCGCCAGGCCAGGTGGTCTCTGTTCTTTGCCCGATTTAATTTTGAAATTCACTTTCGGCCTGCCGATAAGAACATTAGGGCCGATGCTCTCTCTCGTTCCTCGGATGCCTCGGAAGTTGAACTCT
Organism: Hyla sarda; assembly: GCF_029499605.1. Lineage (NCBI taxonomy): Eukaryota > Metazoa > Chordata > Amphibia > Anura > Hylidae > Hyla > Hyla sarda. The sequence goes on from NC_079197.1 coordinate 151,224,400, forward strand.
CTCCGCAACACATCATTTCTCCTGACTGCCTGATCTCCACTTCTCCAGCCTCCATCAGGCAAACTCCTCCAGGAAAGACCTTCGTCTCTCCACGCCAACGCCTCGGAATCCTCAAATGGGGTCACTCCTCCCATCTCGCAGGTCATACAGGCATCAAGAAATCTGTGCAACTCATCTCTCGCTTCTATTGGTGGCCGACTCTGGAGACGGATGTCGTGGACTTTGTGCGAGCCTGCACTGTCTGTGCTCGGGATAAGACTCCTCGCCAGAAGCCCGCTGGTTTTCTTCATCCTCTGCCTGTCCCCGAACAGCCTTGGTCTCTGATTGGTATGGATTTTATTACAGACCTACCCCCATCCCGTGGCAACACTGTTGTTTGGGTGGTCGTTGATCGATTCTCCAAGATGGCACATTTCATCCCTCTTCCTGGTCTTCCTTCAGCGCCTCAGTTGGCTAAACAATTTTTTGTACACATTTTTCGTCTTCACGGGTTGCCCACACAAATAGTCTCGGATAGAGGCGTCCAATTCGTGTCAAAATTCTGGAGGGCTCTCTGTAAACAACTCAAGATTAAATTAAACTTTTCTTCTGCATATCATCCTCAATCCAATGGACAAGTAGAAAGAATTAACCAGGTCTTGGGTGATTATTTACGACATTTTGTTTCCTCCCGCCAGGATGATTGGGCAGATCTTCTACCATGGGCCGAATTCTCGTATAACTTTAGAGTCTCTGAATCTTCCTCCAAATCCCCATTTTTCGTGGTGTACGGCCGTCACCCTCTTCCCCCCCTCCCTACTCCCTTGCCCTCTGGTTTGCCCGCTGTAGATGAAGTGACTCGTGATCTTTCCACCATATGGAAAGAGACCCAAGTTTCTCTTTTACAGGCTTCATCTCGCATGAAAAAGTTTGCCGATAAGAAAAGAAGAGCTCCCCCCATTTTTGCTCCCGGAGACAAGGTATGGCTCTCCGCTAAATATGTCCGCTTTCGTGTCCCCAGTTACAAACTGGGTCCACGCTATCTTGGTCCCTTCAAAGTCTTGTGCCAAATTAATCCTGTCTCTTACAAACTTCTTCTTCCTCCTTCTCTCCGTATTCCTAATGCCTTTCATGTCTCTCTTCTTAAACCACTCATCATCAACCGTTTCTCTCCCAAATTAGTTTCTCCCACTCCTGTCTCCGGTTCTTCTGACGTCTTCTCAGTGAAAGAGATACTGGCCTCCAAGACGGTCAGAGGAAAAAAGTTCTTTTTGGTGGATTGGGAGGGCTGTGGACCTGAAGAGAGATCCTGGGAACCTGAGGACAACATCCTAGACAAAAGTCTGCTCCTCAGGTTCTCAGGCTCTAAGAAGAGGGGGAGACCCAAGGGGGGGGGTACTGTTACGCCGAGCGCTCCGGGTCCCCGCTCCTCCCCGGAGCGCTCGCTTCTCTCTCGCTACCGCAGCGCTCCGGGCAGCTCCACTGACCCGGTGCGCTGCGATACCGTCTCCAGCCGGGATGCGATTCGCGATGCGGGTAGCGCCCGCTCGCGATGCGCATCCCGGCTACCGTACCTGACTCGCTCTCCGTCTGTCCTGTCCCGGCGCGCGCGGCCCCGCTCCCTAGGGCGCGCGCGCGCCGGGTCTCTGCGATTTAAAGGGCCACTGCGCCGCTGATTGGCGCAGTGGTTCCAATTAGTGTGTTCACCTGTGCACTCCCTATTTATACCTCACTTCCCCTTCACTCCCTCGCCGGATCTTGTTGCCATTGTGCCAGTGAAAGCGTTTCCTTGTGTGTTCCTAGCCTGTGTTCCAGACCTCCTGCCGTTGCCCCCGACTACGATCCTTGCTGCCTGCCCCGACCTTCTGCTACGTCCGACCTTGCTTCTGTCTACTCCCTTGTACCGCGCCTATCTTCAGCAGTCAGAGAGGTTGAGCCGTTGCTAGTGGATACGACCTGGTCACTACCGCCGCAGCAAGACCATCCCGCTTTGCGGCGGGCTCTGGTGAAAACCAGTAGTGACTTAGAACCGATCCACTAGCACGGTCCACGCCAATCCCTCTCTGGCACAGAGGATCCACTACCTGCCAGCCGGCATCGTGACAGATGTCACGTCCCGGGAGCTGTGCATGATGGGAAAATATCCCCATAGGAGCTGCACAGCTCCCGGGATGTGAGTCATCAGAAAGCAGTTAGACAGAAAACAACAACTCAACTTCAGAAGCTAATAACTATTGGAAGGATTAAGATTTTTTAATAGAAGCAATTTACAAATCTGTTTAACTTTCTGGAGCCAGTTGATATATAAAAAAAAGTTTTGGCCTGGAATACCCCGTTAAGGTGATTGGCATTGCAATCCCTCAAAGTACACCATAGCCTCAAGTACACTGCACCCCCTATTCTATGGAAAATATTCATGTACATACTAGGCTTGAATAGGGGCGGGGCATAGGTGGGTGGGGCCAGGGGTGGAGTCTTGCTGGGGGCCCTTGCTTTATTTGGTTCGGGGGCCCTGAGTGGTGTCAGTCCGCCCCTGTTCTCTAATGTTGCAGGATCAGTTAAACCCAAACCACAGAGGAAGAATGCGGTCAGGATCCGATATACAGGTCCAGAGGAATCCATCCCCTCCAGACTGTTTATTGGGAAAGCATTATTAAAGGAGTTCATGCGGTTTGAGGCCTCTGAGGTGTTCGCCCTGATCCACATCCCCTCCAGCTGCATCTATGATATAAGCTTTAAGCTGCAGTACAGTTTGGAATTATTTTGGAACATTTATAATGACACCAAAGGACATAAGATCTGGGAGAACCTGCAGGTGATCCAGCTGTCTAAGCCGCAGGTAGTGACGGTCACCATCTTGTTTCAATCTAAGGTGGTGGCTCTGGCGGATCTGATGCTCTAGTTATGTGGTGAAGGGTGAACCAGCAAAAATATATGAGGAGGAGGATATATGGAATGGAGGATATACTGTGAAGATCCAGCTCCTTCAGCAGAACAGTATGATCAGACACCTGCCGCACTCCTTCTACCTGGGCTCAGAGCAGGGGATATTTTACTATCCTGGTCAGCCCCGTCTGTGCCATAGATGTGTTGGCCGCCATCTTGCCATCAACTGTTCTCGGGTCAAGTGCTCTCTATGCGGCGGACAGTTCGGCCATGTAAAGGAGGAATGTGCAGGACCAGTGATTTGTAATTTGTGCTTAGGACCAGGGAACACTTTCACAGAATGTCCACACGCAGAACATAATAAAAGTGGTGAGATTGTCACAGCGGCCATGGAGGAAGAACAGGAGGACATCGCCACATGTGTGGGTACAGCCCCAGAAACTGCCCGTCCCATCGATGATGTCAATCAGCATAACAGTGCCCCTGCTGCAGAGCCAAATGTAACATCAATTCACCCTGCACTACAAGTACCAGCAGTCAGTGCAAAGTCTGGTGTAACATCTCTGGACGCTGCAGAAAGAGAACCTCTAGTCACTGCAGAGCCTGAGGAAGTACCTATGAAAAGCGTACTACAAGTATCAGCAGTCAGAGCAGAGCCAGTTGTACCATCCGTGGATGCTGCACAACAATCACCAGCCACTGAAGAGAGTCCAGCAAGTAAAGTCCTTGAAAATTCTATTACTAAGCCCCTCAAACAACAGCCCAGCACCAGAGACCCCGCTGACCCAGCAGCAGGGCCCAGTGTGGATGAAGATGGGTTCCAGACTGTAAAAAGGAAAAACACCACATCAGATCCTTCAAGAAAGATCACCAAAACAAAGAATCCAGCTGAGCCGCCATCACTGGAGGTAACTTCTGGGCGTTACAGCGCTCTGGGAGAAGAGGATCCAGAGGCCCTGATGGAGCTTGTCCCTTCAACCTTCCCAGATGATGATCACCTTCAGGAAGAAGACCCTGGACCCTCAGTGTCCACCAAGCGATGGGGCACTACAGGTCACAGCAGTGGAAGGAGGGAAAAGACTAAGAAACCCAAGTGACCTAGATGAGGCTGAGTATAAGCTCTATTAATGTGAACCATGTGAGGACTAAGGTGATTTACCAGCGTCTCTCTCAGGAGAGATCTGACGTCATCTTCATACAAGAGACTTATCTGAAGAGCAACGCTCATGTGTTTGCAGCAAAGAGGGACTGGAGACATGGACCATCATTCTGGTCCTTTGGACTGGAGACATGGACCATCATTCTGGTCTTTTGGACTGGAGAGAAATGATGGAGTGGGAATTCTCTTCAATACCATGGATGTACAAGTGGAGCGTGTCCTGGAGATCTGTCCCGGCCGCTGCCTGATGCTGGACTTCACACTGCATGATGTTCATTATAGAGCTATTAATGTCTATGCTCAGCAGACTAGGAAAGAGAGAAGGGAGTTGTTCCGGCAGATGAAGCCATATTGTTTTACATCTAAAGTACTTATATTGTGTGGTGACTTTAATAGTGTCTCTAGTAATGTGGATAGATCCAGTAATCATAAAAGGCTGAGATATGTTGAAACCTTCCTTAACCCCTTAAGGACGGAGGGTTTTACCGTTTTTGCATTTTCATTTTTTCCTCATCACCTTCTAAAAATCATAACGCTTTAAATCTTGCACCTAAAAATCCATATTATGGCTTATTTTTTGCGCCACCAATTCTACTTTGCAGTGACATTAGTCATTTTACCAAAAAATCCACGGCGAAATGGAAAAAAAATCATTGTGCGACAAAATTTAAGAAAAAATTTCATTTTGTAACTTTCGGGGGCTTCCGTTTCTATGCAGTGCATTTTTCGGTAAACATAACACGTTATCTTTATTCTGTAGGTTCATACGATTAAAATGATACCCTACTTATATAGGTTAGATATTGTCGTACTTCGGAAAAAAATCATAACTACATGCAGGAAAATGTATACATTAAAAATTCTCATCTTCTAACCCCTATAACTTTTTTATTTTTCCATGTACGGGCCGGTATGAGGACTCATTTTTTTGCGCCGTGTTCTGAAGTTTTTATCGGTATAATTTTTGTATTAATCAGACTTTTTGATCGCTTTTTATTCATTTTTTCATGATGGAAAAAGTGACCAAAAAAACACTATGTTGAACTTTGGAATTTTTTTTGCGCAAACGCCATTAACTGTGCGGTTTATTTAACGATATATTTTTTATAGTTCGGACATTTCCGCATGCGGCGATACCACATATGTTTATTTTTATTTGCACATTTTTTTTTATGGGAAAAGGGCGGTGATTCAAACTTTTATTAGGGAAGGGGTTAAATGACCTTTTGTTAACTTTTTTTTTGCAGTGTTTTAGCTCCCATAGGGAACTATAACACTGCACACACTGATCTTTTACACTGATTCCTGCAAAGCCATAGCTTTGCATGGATCAGCGAGATAGGGGCTTGATTGCTCAAGCCTGTAGCTCAGGCTTGGAGCAATCAAACGCTGATCGGACGCGACGGAGCAAGGTAAGGGGGTCTCAGCTCGCGTCCTAGCTGATCGGGACATCGCAATTTTATTGCGATTTCCCGATCAGCCCGACTGAGCTGCCGGGAAGCGTTTACTTTCATTTTTAGACGCAGCGATCAACTTTGATCGCCGCATCTAAAGGGTTAATAGCGCGCAGCACAACGAACGGTGCTGCACGCTATTAGCCCAGGGTTCCGGCTATAGTTAGCAGCCAGGACCGACCCGATCTAAGGCGGGGTCACGGTGTGACCCCGTTTTAAACACCGGGACCGGGCGTAGGGCGTACAGGTACACCCTGCGTCCTGAAGGAGTTAATAATCTAGTGCAGCAGGCTCACCTCATGGATCCCTATACATCACTGTCTAGAGATGAAGCCTACACTTACCATAAGGCAGGGAACGCCAGTAGAATAGACCGTGTGTATGTGAAGAGAGACATGGAGTGTTCTTAGTATAAGATCAGCCCAATAGAGTTCTTTGACCATTGTATGGCGAGTGTGACGCTGGATCTGGCCTGTGCTGTGCTCTGTGGTAGAGGATACTGGAAGCTGAACAGCTCGGTGCTGCAGGATCCACAGTTTGTAGAGGTTTTCACCACCTTCTATAGTGATAGGAGAACTACCCAATGTATGTTTGAGGACACAGCCGAGTGGTGGAGTGCATGAAAGGTGACATGAAGCAGTTTATTATAAGTACTGCCAGGAGACACAGTAATGTGGAATATATGAGGTATTCTGCTCTGAGGGTACTGCTAAGCCGTATGTATAGTAAGATGAATAGTGGAGAGAAGATAGACAGCAAGAGTGTCAGCGAGATAAAGACGAAGATGAGAGAGCTGCAGTATGACCGCCTCAAGTATCTGAAGGCAGAGGGGCAGTATGACAATTGGGGGTTAACACCCAAGACCCCTTTATTGCCTATAAGAACAGGGTCAATAGGAAACTCATGATCTCCTTATTAGATGAGGATGGGATATAACAGTCAGACAAGGACAAAATCAATAAGATCATTGGTGACTACTATGGGAACCTATTTCAAGGCAGTCAGATTAGGGAAGACGACATCAGTACCTATCTGAGAGGTGTCACTCTGCCCAAACTAGACCCAGCACAGGCAGATAGCATGGCGGGGCCCATAACAGAGGCTGAGGTAAAGTGGAGCATTGACTCCTTAAAAACCAAGAAGAGTCCAGGGCTGGACGGCCTCACCAGCGAGTTTTATCAAATATTCAGGGACTTTTTGGCTCCAGACTTGGTGCGTATGTATAATGATTCCCTCCCTGCCGGGCGTCTTCTCCAGTCACAATACACATCTGTGCTAGTTCTACTGGCAAAGAAAGGTAATCTAAAAGATATTAAAAACTGGCGTCCATTGTCACTACTGAATACAGATTTTAAGATCCTGGCAAAGATTCTGTATTACAGACTGAGTGAGGTGGTGGATGAGCTGATCATATCCAACCAAACCTGTGGGGTGAAAGGTCAGACAATAGAGGACTCGCTGCAGCTGGTGAGAGAAGCCGTGACATACATTAAGCAGCAGGAGGTGGGGACCTATGTAGTCGGCCTAGATCAGAGTAAGGCATTTGATAGAGTCCATCATGACTTTCTGTATCATGTACTGTTGGAGTATGGTCTTCCTGCACCCTTTGTACAGTGGCTACAGGTTTTGTAGACATTCAGCCGACCTCTGATCACCTGGCAGCGCCCTTCAGGATCATGTCTGGTGTGAGGCAAGGCTGTCCGCTCAGCCCATTGTTATGTGTTTAGTCTGGATCCATTTTAACGAAAGTTGCAGGAGAACAAGAATTTTACAGGGTTGAGATGTCATCTGAAGAATAAGGTGGAGGAGGTAAAGTTCTGTGCGTACGCTGATGATGTGACGGTTCTGGTGCCTTCTAGAAAAGAATGTGATGTTCTACAGCAGGAGATAAGTGTTCTCCAAGGTGTCTAACTCTGCTGTAAACATGGAGAAGAGTGAGGCATGGAGTAGCTGGGCAGAGATAGTGATGACTTCCCAGTGCCCTTCAGGACAGTAGAGGACAGGATTAAGATCCTTGGGGTAGTGTTTGGGGCTGTGAATGAAGGGAAGGTGAACTGGGAGGAGAAGCTGCAGGAGTGTGAGAAGAAGCTGCAGAGCTGGAGGCACTGGCGGCTGATATATCACGAGAAGGTCCGTCTGATGAAAAGCTTCCGGCTCCCCATCTTCCTGTACATCAGTGTGGTGTTCCCTGTGCCCAATAATTTACTCCCCAGATTGACAAATGTCTTTTTCCACTTTCTGTGGGGTAGCAGGGGGAAAATTGCTTATTTGCCCCATAAGGAGGGGGGTCTCTCCGTGCCCTGCCCAGAACTCTTCTTCAATCTGATGTTCCTGATGAAGAATTTCTCCTTCTGTAAGAGCTCTGAGATAAAACCATGGTGCAGTCTGTTTAGGGATCAGATCAGTTCCTGTCTGTGTGGGCAGTAGGGGACCCCATTAAGAGAGTCACAGGACACTTTAAGAGCAGTGTGTCCTGGTAGGGAGTGCACATCGTCAGTAGATGGGGGATCCTCTATAATGATGTCAGGGCGCTTAGTAGGAAGGAGCTCTACAGGGATCTTCCCAGGGATAAGTTCAGTGTCCAAATCCAGCTGAGGGACACCCCAGGCCTAGAGGTGAAGCAGGCTGCAAAAACCCTGGAAGATCCCAAAATTCTTCCTCACATGAGGGATGTGGTGTGGCTGGGATTCCATGGTAAAATGTACGTTAGAGAGAATCTGAAGTGTAGGAACGTCCCCGACAGATCATGACCTAGAGAGAAGTGTCACCAGATGATAGAGACTATGGAGCATTTCCTGTTAGAGTCCATTCAGTGAGCAGGTATGGGAGGCAGTGTCCATGTCGCTTCAGATACCTCATCTAGTCAGACAACTGTACTCTCAGCTGCTGTACGGGCGCGTCCCTCCAGGGCTCAGTGTATATAATAGGAGTACTCTGTATGTCATCAATGTGGTGACCATCTATGGTGTGCACGGTGCTGCTTGGTTATCACTAAAGAGAATATATCCTGCCATACAGTCACATGTAACATAGTGAGTCTGAAGACCATATATAAGAGCGATATGAGGAGTAACCCACATGTGTATTGGAGGAATATTCATGTGTCATGCTTTGTTTAATATTTTGTTATCAAGTGATGTAACTTTGTTTCCTTTTTCTTATGATTTTATTGTAAATACACTAAAATTTTTTTTAAATAAAAAGAAGGGGGCATTGTTAGTAATGAGGGTGTATTGCTAGTAATGGTGGTGTTAGTAATGGGGGGGTATTGTATTTAGTTATGGGGGAGGTTAGTAATTGGGGGATGTTAGTAATGGGGTGTATGGTTAGTAATGGGGGTATTAGTAATGGGGTGGTATGGTTAGAAATTGGGGGGGGAGGTTAGTAATGGTGGGTATTGCATTGTTAGTAAAGGTATTTCTAGTAATGGGGGGGGGTTAGGGTTAGTTATGGGGGTATTGTATTTAGTAATGGGGGGAGGTTAGTAATGGGGGGAGGTTAGTAATGGTGTTAGTAATGGGGGGTATGGCTAGTAATAGGGGGGTATTGCATTGTTAGTAATGGGGGGCGGTTAGTAATGGGGGGGTATTGCTAGTAATACCCCCCTTCTATAGACTTGAATTGAGGGGGCATGGCCGTGACATCAAGAGCCTCCGGCGCTGCACCAGACGCTCTAAACGAACACCGGGTGCAGCAAGGGATAGGGGATAAGATGTCTAGGGACGGGCGTAGCTTATCTATAAAAGCTACAATATAGAGAGAATAAAAGCTGCCATTGACTTGCATATAATTTTACAACACTTCATTGAATGAAAAACAAAACAAAAACAAATCAGCTTGGTTTATTTAACTGCCTCAAGATTCACAGACGGTTTTAAGAAAGCAACTTAGCTTTGTACCGCAGGGCAATGGTAAAACAAGCATTGCTGGTGCATATAAAACAAAGATGTAAGACCTAAAATTAGGCTAGGAAAAAAAAAAGTGATGTGTAAAAGATGGCGGAGAGCAGGAACGTGCAGGTGAGAAATCCCCAATAACTTGCTATAAAGAAAATAAATTATTCAAACACATACTATACACTTGGTCACAGAAAGACAACATGACTGTCCGAACAATGTGAGAAGTCACATGGAAGTTATATACAGTAACGTCTGTAAAGGTCCACACTTTGTGATTCCATCTGCGGTCATTCCTTTTCAGGAGCTAATATAAAGTATCTGAGATTCCATCGTAAAACTTCAGAAGCAAAGCTTAGGGTCTGGTAATAGTAGGCAGCAACAGGGCCAAGGAGTCTTCCATTTCAAGCTGCAAACCGTCCTGCTTGGCAGAGGGTCTATGAAGATTTTAGGTATATTAACTCCCAATTCTCTAGATAAACCAATTACAGCCAACGTGGAGGGAGCCGTTCGTTTCCTATGTGTTCCTTTCTTGCCATGTAGATCAGTATTATTAGGGGTTCCGGAATACTAGCGAAAGCTTATTGAAAAATGTTATTGAAAAAAAATTCAGGCCTCTGCTTAATGCTTAGAAAAAGAAGAATGATAAAAATCTATGAGAGTCACAATGTTATTACACTACATGGAACATGCTGTTGAAGCTTGGAGTCTGAACATTGAGGAGGCACCGAAAACTTGAAGTGGCGATGGGTTGTCACATTTCATCATCTAGACCGTAATCTTCTTCCGGGAAGTCACCAACCACCACAAACTGGGGTTTGACAAATGCGCCATATTTTGGGGAACACGTGAAATAACGCTGTCCCTCAACGCTGAACACAAAAGATTTAAAAAAAATTATATTAAAAAAAGTTAAATAAAAGTAGTAATATAAACTTTACTGCTGTACATACTGTTAGGGCACATATACACACACAAAGGATAGGGGGGATAAGATGTCTGCACGTTGTGGGACCCCCGCGATCTCTGTGCAGCACCTGGCGTTCGTTTAGAACGCTGGGTGCGGGTGTCGTGACGTCACAGCCACGCCCCTTGTGACGTCACACAACACCCCCTCAATGCAAGTCTAAGGGAGGGGGCGTGGCACATTGAGAGGGGGTGACATCACAAGGGGCGTGGCTGTGACGTCACGACCCCAGCTGCCTGCTCCAAGCGATCGGAACAAAATGTTCCAAACGCTGGGGCAGCAGACTACCCCTTTAAGGGGACCTCACTGCAGATAATTCACCAACATCCTTGTTACATAACCTAACATTTCTTCTCCAATGCACATTACCTGCTACCTTGAAGATTTTTGAAGGAGTTATCCTGCACTACAAAAACTGAGCTAATTTCTTTAAAACACCCACAAGATGTGTCTGCAGTTTGGGTGCTGTTTTGCAGCTCAGTTCCATTAAAGGAGTACTGCAGCCTTAGACAACTTATCCCCTAGGGGATAAGTGTCTGATCGCTGGGGGGGTCCGAACAATGGGATCCCCCCCCCCCTCAATCTCCTGTACAGGGCCACAGCTTTGCAACAGCTCTCCCCATGCAGGAGGTGTGTTGACCGCAGCATGATGCCGCAGCTGACACGTCCCTCCATGTATCTCTATGGGAGAGGCGGAGATTCAGCATTCGCGCATCCTCCCATAGAGCTGAATGGAGGGGCATAAGCCTCACACAGAGCTGCAGCAGTTCCAGGTCCCCGTACAGGAGATCGTGGGAGTCCCAGTGGTGGGACCCCCGTGATCAGACACTTATCCCCTATCCAGCATGCAGTACTCCTTTAAAGTAAAATGGAGCCAAGCTGTAATACCACACCCAACCTGTGAACAGGTGTGGTGCTGTTTTTCTATTGCTGGATAAACTCTTTAAAGGGGTACTCCGCTGCTCAGCGTTTGGAACAAACAGTTCAGACCGTTTGAGTCGGGAGCTTGTGACGTCAGAGCCCTGCCCCCTCAATGCAAGTCTATGGGAGGGGGCGTGACAGCTGTCATGCCCCCTCCCATAGACTTGCATTGAGGGGGCGTGGTATGATGTCTTGAGGGGTTGGGGCTATGAAGTCACAAGCTCCCGGCTCCAGCGTTCGGAACAGTTCGTTCCAAACGCTGAGCAGTGGAGTACCCCTTTAAGGATCAATGAACTCTTTGATAATTAAAGAATATCTATCACTTAAAAGATAAACCAGTATAGGTCCGAGTGCTGGGACAATGATTGCTAAAGCAGGCAGAAGCACTTAGCGGAGTGCCATGCTACTGATTCTCAGCAGATTTATAAGGCGGTTATAGAATTTCTTTGAATCCTTATATTGCTCATGCCACTGTCCAAGCAGAAATAAGTCAGCACAGCGCTCAGCTTCTACCCACTTGTTAAGCAATTGGTGGGGCTCTTAGCACCTGGATCCGCAGCAATTAAAACTGCTGTCATGCGTCATTATGACAGATTGTTTTTTAAAGTCATAGGTGCCCTTTAATTTGCTAAAATAAAAATGCTCCGGCATCCATGCCGACATATTGACCATTCATCAGTAAAGAGTAGGGAGGTTATCACACAAGTTCAAAGGTTGCCAGGTTCTACTTAAATGGCAGGTTCGGTTTACATCCAACGTGTATGGCCAGCTTTACACGGCAGAATTTCACAGGAATATTCCACTCGTAAATTCTGCCACAGCAAAGTCCCATGGATTTCAATGTGATTCTGCTGCACTGCGAATACAGAGGAATTTGCCGTGTAAAACCTGAATCCAGCATTCACATAAAGAATAGACATGTCTATTCATTCTGCAGATTCTGCTCGGAAATGCATTGGCATCTATGGAGATGGTGCATTTCAGAGCGGTCCTAGCACCTGCCAGAACATTCAAATGTGCAGAATGTCTGCCCATATTTTCCGGGTAGAAATACGTGGATAGATTCCTCTTAAGAAGGCGCTGGTACCCAGGGATGAAGTTATCTCCATCCCTGGGTACCAGCGCCTTCTTAAGAGGAATCTATCCACGTATTTCTTCCCATTGCTTATTACCGGACTGACGGACGTCAAACCGGGTGGTTCCTCGTGGCAGCGGTTTCCCTTGATTTCCACGCTACTATAGGTGTTGTGCTCTAAGCGCAACATCTAGGGGTAAGAACCCATCTTTACGTTACACCTTCATTTATCATCAAACGGTCCTCACTAGGGGCGCACCTCTTGTTGTTTTTTCTCGTTTTTATATTAGTCATATTTTCCGGGTGGACAGTCAACCCATTTTTGCCCATGTGAACATAGCCTTAAGCCGTTGTGTATCTGAATTACTCCGTGGCACCGCCGCATGAGTAAATACATCTGATGCTACCCTATCAAAAGGTGATTAAAACAAAAATAAATCGAGGTAGAAAAGCAAAAATGTAGGATATAGGGCTGTACATGAAAAAATGAAAATAAAGATATCACAAAAACAAGTAATATGAAAAAGAGGCTATTTGCTCTCAACTATTACAAAACCGTCTGGCTGCTGGCATTGCACAATAGAGATAAGACATACCTCCAGGTTTGGGTTCTCTTAATAGAACTGAAATACAAAAAAACTCTTAAAGCGGACCAGTAAGAAGCTAAACAGGGCTAGATACGGATTCTCATTAGGATTTATTAAGGAACACATTTTAATTTTTCTATATTCATGGTCTTTTTCTTAATATCTAAGTGAGGCTAAAGTGCCCGTGGGGTGTACCCCAGCATGGCAAGGGCCTAGGGCTAACCCAGCCATCTCTTCATCAAAACACCGTTCAGCTGCTGACAGGACTCCTTTGAAAAATGATTTTTTAGGACTTTTAAAGTGAAGACTAAGACTAGGCCAGGCACAGGACTACATCTCCCATGAATTATGCTCTTACAGCCAAAATGCTGCCAAAACATTATGGGAGGTGTAGTCCAGAACATCTGCAAAGCAGAAGGTTGCCTATGCCTAGACCAGGCCATCAATATTTGATCAGTGGGGTGCTAAGACCTGCCACCCTTGCCGATCAGCTGTTCAGCAGAGGCAATGGAACCTGTTTCACACTGAAGGGAGCGGGAGGCCTCCATCCATTGTGTATTGGCCGTGTCGGGTTACCACAGCTCAGCTCAATGGGAGTCCACTCTGCTCAGCTTGTCTGAAGAAGAAGTTCTACTCACCTTCCATCATGTTTTCCTAGAGGTTCATCATATTTTACGCCAACCCAGATTCCAGGTTTAAAGTCTGTTGAACCTAAAAGATATAAACACCAATGTTAGATGCAGAAGTGCACATTTTTTATCCTTCACAATACATTGTGTTATACAAAAAAAAAAAAAATTATTTTTATTTTTTTTAAAGCAGATGTCTGAATTCATACCCCCTATTAGGATATATGGACATCATAGAGAGCCATCTAGGACTTGATCTGTCCTTGCATTACATTACTGAATGGACAGTAATTAAAAGTTAAAAATTTCCAATGCAATCTATAGCTTAGATGACTCCTATCTTAGGGCTGGGCGGTATGAGCAAAAACATGTATCACAGTATTTTTTTTTAAATGATGGCGGTTTCACGGTATTTAACGGTATTCCCCCCTGCCCCCCATGTGACCTGGACGCCGCTTCTCTCCCAACACCAACAGCTGCACTGTCCCCACATCATGTCACCCGCGTGCGCTCCTCTGCTCATCCTCCTACGAGTTGCGGGCCGCAGCGCTAGAAATCTGTACTACAAATAACCTTTCCCAGGCTGCAAAAATAAACAAAATAAACTTTAACCTGCCTACGTTCCCCCGTTGCTCTGCTACCGTCTTCACTGTCCTGCGCTGTGGTCCTCTTGCAGTTTCCTTGGGACGGGAAAGTCACAGAGCCGCCAGCATATCATCGGCCGGGACGGGACATCACTGCGGCCGGTGATAGGCTAACGGCTCTGTGACGTTCCCATCCCCAGGACCGCAGCGGAGGGACCATGTCGGAAGGTAAATTAAAGTTTGTTTTGTTTATTTTTGCAGCATTATTTGTAGTACAGATTTCTAGCGCCAGCGGCACGCAAATCGTATGAGGATGAGCATAGGAGCGCACACCGGTGACATGATGTGGGGACAGATTATCTGCGCTGATAATTCGGGGGGGGGGGGGGGGGCGGGGGGAATCAAATATGATTAGTTCCCCGATGTGGGGACAGAGCGCTGAGGCTGATAATTCACTCATTCGAGGGGGGGGGGGGGGGGGGGGGGAGATGAGGGGTCCAACCAGTATTGCGGTATGGGCAAAATGAATATCGTGAGGGAAAAAAAATAAAATAAAATACGCTATTCGGTATGAACCGGTATACCGCCAAGCCCTATCCTATCTTACAATCTCCTGAATTTGTTCCCAGTACTTCTAAAGGCCAGTTACTTTGATGGCACTACAAGCCTTCTCCCCAAAAAAATAAGCTGTGTGCGTTGGGTTGTGACTAGAGACAAGTGTCTGAACACCAATAACATTATGACAGGGACTGAATCATGTTAGACAACCCCTTCAAGATGATTGTTCCATGGCTGCAGTAAAAAGTAGATTAATGCTTACCGTAAAATCTCTGAGGATCCATCGGGGGGGACACAAAGACCGCGGGTATATGCTGCTGCCACTAGGAGGCTGACACTAAGCATTCAAAAAGAAAGTCGTTTCCTCCTGGCATGATATACCCCACCCACAGACTCTAACAGACTCTAAGCTAATCAGTTTAGTCCCAAAAGCAGTAGGAGAGGACCAACAGGGGGAAAAAAAATAAATAAATAAATGCCACTGTCCGAGGGAACCAGACAAAAAAAAATAAATAAATAAATAAAAAAATAAAAAAATTATCGAACCAACCCCCAGACAGACATCCAAACCAAAGGCACCAGAACAAATGGGTGGGTGCTGTGTCCCCCAATGGATCCTCCGAGAAAGATTTTATGGTAAGCATAAAAAAAAAATCTACTTTTTTCTGTCGGCTCCATTGGGAGACACACAGACCGTGGGACGTACCAAAGCAGTCCCTGAGGTGAGAGAAAACACCTTGCGACGCAAGCCGGCATCAGCAGACGCAAAAGTGTGCACCTGGTAAAATTTTGTAAAAGTGTGCAAGGAGGACCAAGTGGGCGCCTTGCAGACTTGCAAGGCCGAAGCCCTATTGAAAAGAGCCCAGGAGGCCCCAATGGAGCGACTGGAATGAACTGTGACCTGGAAAGGCGGAGTCTTCCCTTTGCAGCGGTTCACCACAAAATGGGCACCTTCGAAACTAGAAGTCCCTTACGACGACCCTCCGGAAGCACAAAGGAGTCACACTGACGGAACGGAGAAGTGACCGAAAGGTAGATCCGAACAGCCTGAACAACGTCAAGACAATGAAGCAAGCGCTCCCTAGGAGAGGGGGCTGGACAAAAAGATGGGAAGACGATATCCTCATTCAGGTGAAAAGAAGAGACCTTAGGTAAAAAGGTGGGGTTTGGTCAAAAGACGACCTTGTCCTGATGCAGAACCAGAAAGGGAACGGCAGGAGAGAGCTGCCAACTCAGAAACCCTCCGTATGTAAGTGACGGCAATAAGGAAAGCCACCTTCCAGGAAAGGAGGCGAAGGGAGATGTCTTGGAGAAGTTTAAAACAGAGCCCCTTGTAATGCACCGACAACCAGATTCAGATCCCACGGAGGAGTAGTGCATCTTTATGGCGGAGCCGCATGAGCTACGCCCTGCAGAAAAGTGCGGATGTGAGGATCAGACGCCAGGGGGCGCTGAAAGAGAAGAGACGACACCTGACCCTTAAAGGAGTAGTCCAGTGGTGAACAACTTATCCCCTATCCTAAGGATAGGGGATAAGTTGCAGATCGCGGGGGGTCCGACCGCTGGGGCCCCCCGCGATCTCCCGTACGGGGCCCCGATAGCCCGCGCAAAGGGGGCGTGTCAACCACCACACGAAGCAGCGGCCGACACGCCCCCTCAATAAAACTCTATGGCAGAGTCGGAGCGCTGCCTTCGGCAATCTCCGGCTCTGCCATGGCGATGTATTGAGGGGGCGTGTCGGCCGCCGCTTCGTGCGGTGGTCGACACCGGCTATCTGGCCAGAGCCTGGCCCCCATACAGAGAGATCGCGGGGGGCCCCAGCGGTCGGACCCCCCGCGATCTCAAACTTACTCCTTAGGATAGGGGATAAGTTTTTCACCACTGGACTACCCCTTTAAGAGAACGGAGACCCAAGCATTGCTCCAGTCCAGACTGTAAAAAGTAAAGAAGGCACGGAAGAGAAAAAACGACTGGTGAGAAGGAGTGAGACTCACACTATCGAAAGTAAGACCACCAAGTACGGTGATAAATCTTAAGAGGAAGGCTTATGAGCCCTGATCATTGTAGAGATCACCTGGGGAGAGAACCCCCTGGCCTTTAGAAAGGCGGTTTCAACTGCCATGCCGTCAAATGCAGAGACAGTAAATTAGTGTGGCAATGGGGACCCTGAGAGAACAGGCTGGGACAAACTGGGAGGCACAGTGGTACGTTGGCTACTAGGCGAACAACGTCGGCGTACCACATGCATCTGGGCCAGTCCGGAGCCACGAGAATGGCGGAGACACCCTCCGCTTTGAGCTGCCTCAGGACCCTGGGAAGGAGAGTAAGAGAAGGGATAGGGGAGGACAAAGTGAGACCAGAAGCACATTGGGGGCAAGAGGATCGCGGGACTTTGCGACGAAGCAAGGAACTTTATGGTTGTGGCGAGATGTGAAGAGGTCCACGCCCAGGGTCCCACAGAGGTTGCAAATTTCCGCAAACACCTCCGGATGAAGAGACCACTTGCCGGGGCTGGCAGAGGAGCGGCTGAGGAAGTCCTCCTCCAAATTGTCCAACCCCGGGATGTGAATCGTCGAGACGGAGGGAACTTTGAGTTCCACCAAGAGCAGGATCTTTGAGACCTTGGTAATTGCCGCAGGGCTGCGAGTGCTGCCCTGGCAATTGACATATGCCAGTCGAGGAGTTGTCTGACTGGACACGAACAGGTCGGTCCTGGAGAAGTCGCTCCCAATGGAGGAGGGTAAAGGTAAATTGCCCGGAGTTCCAGAACGTTGATGGGGAGGAGAGCTTCCTGAGAGGACCAACGGCCCTAGGCGGTCTGATCCCGGAAGACTATTCCCCCCCCCCAACCGCTGAGACTGGCGTCAGTCGTGATGACATGCCAGTGAAGTCCCTGCCGAAGAAGAGGAGACTGGAGTCACCACAGGAGGGACTGGCGAATCCTGGGGGAAAGAAGAATCCTGCAATCGAGGGAAAGTGGAGACAGTTGAAGAGGGCGGCAATGAAACCACTGGGCAAAGGGGACTTCTTCCGTGGCTGCCACCATCCGACCCAGGACTTCCATACAGAACCGAATGGAAACTGGAACAGGACGACGGAGAAGACGAACACCTGTTGACAGAGCGGCACTTGTCAAGCGGGAGCCATACCCGGGCAGCCGCCGTATTGAACTGGAGTCCCAAGAAGATCAGAGACTGGGTGGGAGTCTGGTTAGATTTTTCCTGGATGATCACCCAGCCGAAACAAGACAAGGTCTGTAGAGTGAGAAGGAGACTCTCCTGAATATGGTCCCAGGTTGGAGCCTTGATAAGGAGGTCATCCAGGTAAGGTATCACAGACACTCCCCAGGCTCAAAAGGATGGCGATCACCGCCGCCAGGACCTTGGAAAGTCCCCTGGGGCCGTGGCCAGACCAAACCGAGGGGCCACAAACTGAAAATGGCCCTCCAGGACGGCGAAGCGGAGATACCGCTGATGAGCTAGAAAAATTGGGATGTGAAGGTGCGCATCCCGGATATCCACAGATGAAAAACTCTTTGATCCATGGACGCCACCACAGACCAGAGTGACTATGAGGAAATGATGCAGGAGTAGGTGGCGGTTGAGGAGCTTCAGATACAGGATCGGTCGGAAAGAGCCCCCTTTTTTTGGAAACAACGAAAAGATTTGAGTAGAACCCTGTAAAGTGCTTCTCGGGAGAAACTGGGACAATCACTCCCTAAGAGAGAAGGGTCTGAAGTGCGACCCGAAAGGACACCTCCAAGGAAGGAAAACTTGGGAAGGAAGCAAACTCTCCGATAGCCATCGGAAACGACATCTTGGACTCAAGAGTCCTGCACATGAGCCAGCCAAACATCCTGAAATAGGGACAAACGACCTCCCACTTGAAAATAACTCCCGGCTGGGGGCGTCCCTTCAAGCGGAGGGAGGCTTACGGGTGCCTGACTTGGCTGCAAAGCCGCCTGAACGGTTATCCGACTTGAAGGAAGGATCCGGCCTGGCTGCGCAACCCGAGCCAAAGGACCTAAAAGGAGGTTGACTTCGGACAGGAGTTGGCACGACGGGATTTGTTCTGCAGTAGTAAGGAGCTCTTCCCTCCAGTAGCCTCAGAGATAATCTTGTCCAGGTGTTTTCCAAAGAGCCGGGTCCTGGAGAAAGGAAGTTCCGTGAGAGACTTCTTAGAAGCGGCATCGGCGTCCCAGGCCTTCAGCCACATGGAGCGACGAATAGCCACCAGGTTACCAGTAGCAAAAGCCATACAATGGGCGGACTGCAAGGAAGCAGAGCACAAGATATCACCAGCGTTGGAAAGTTGAAATGCAAGATCCGCCAAATCTTTTGAAAAGGCCTGGTGGAGCTGGGAAGCCCAAACAGACAGGGCTTTGGACACCCAAGCAGAAGCGAAAGCAAGGATGAACCCACCGCTTCAAAGGCGAATTTGGCCAGATTCTCAATCCTCTTCTCTGCCGGATTCTGACAAGGAGGCCGCATCTGCCAATGGCAGAGTAGTCGATTTAGACAGACGGGAAACCAGAGGATCCACAGCAGGTGGCAACATCCATTTGGCAATCAAGTCCTGGGCAAACAGAAACTGCGCCTGAACCTTCTTAGTCCCTTGGAAGCGTTTGTCTGGATGCTTCCATGCCGCTTCCAGTTCCAAGGTGTCAAATTCAGCATGAGAGCGGTGGAAGGAAACTTCTGGAGCTGGGTCCGAAGTTCCGGGATCCTCCAGGTGAAAGGTGTCCCTGATGGCTGACACCAAGCTGTGCACTATTTCGGACACACTGGTTCGGTCCTCTGAACCAGAGGCCGAACCTGATGCCTCATCTTCCAACTCCCCAGGAGAAAGGGAGCGGGTGGAACGAGCCCTAGATGAAGGCGCAGCAGACCTGGCACAGAGCAGGAGATCGTGAACAGCGACCAGGAGAGCGGCCCCTAGATCAGTGGCACTGCCAGTGTGTCGGGGAGGAGGAGCGAGACCCATGGGGAGAGCCAGAGGAGAACACCTTAGGGCGCTTTTGAGATCGCCCGAAGCAAGGATAAGGAGAAGAAGAACGAACCTCTCTGGAGGGCGGGTGCAAGGAAGATCTCTCCAATACAGTCCCCACAGAACGGAAAACCCATGCCAGGTCGGTAGTCTACTGGGATAGGGAGGAAACTAATTCTGGGGGGGGGGGGGTGGGAAGCAGAGCCCGCATGCTCCGGGGGGAACATCCTGGGAGGAAGTGCCAGGAGCCCGCAGTGGTGCAGGCAGGACAGGTGGATAAGGGAGACTAAAGGGGAATTGCTAAGATAAGGGGGACTGCAGAGCTGCAGATCCCTGGAAGAATGCACCCGAGTGCCGAGTAGCTCTGGGTCTGTAGGCGGGGTATATCCTGCCAGGAGGGGCAGACATTCTTTTTGTTGCCTAGTGTCAGCAGCATATGCCCCATGGTCTTTGTGTCCCCCAATAGAGCCGACCGAGAAATTTCTGATTATACGGATTTAACATTTACAAAGAATCTGCTTTAAAAAATTAAAGGGGTTATCAAGTACACTAGTCGTTCAACTTTCAAGGGCTTCAAGATACAATATTTCCACCAATGGTCTTTTCTGGACCCTTGGAACTTCAAACCAGACTCAACATTCAATGCTACAGACAGTCCAGATCTGTGAAATGTGTCAATGGCTGGAAGAACTGTCCAATCAGAATGAACATTTCACTGGTAAATCCTCTGTATTACTGAAATAAGTGAAGGACCTGACTGGTGTCTGGTAGCGCCTCCCCACAGTACAGTGAGGCATTACATGTTCTGTACTACTATTTACTTGTGCCAGGGTTAGCTGCTCCTTTGGACACCAGGTGAGGGCGGCTCCATGTTACTTTTTTAGGACATTGTGTACTGTACAGGACCCTGAAGAAGCTCCTGTCCTCTACATAGACAGTGATTTACAGCTCCCAGCAGCTTGTTCTTAATTGTTTTTATAAGGAATTTCTTTATCTGGATTAGTTATCTACTTATTTCTCTTTAATTCTTACTCTTTCCTATTTTTGGATGACATTGTGGAACTTTTATACCAATTACCAGGTTTCCATAGTTCTGGTCTCATACTGTGGCTTCAACATCCAATATTAATTGATTCCAGAATGACTATTGTAAGATAGTAATAAAAAGAAAACATAGATTATTTCTTCCATAAACAGCACCAACCATGTCCTCAGGTTGTGTGTGGTATTACAACTTGGCTCCATTGACTTCAATTGAATTGACCTGCAAAATCAGACACAACCTGAGCACAAATGCGGTGCAGTGTTTTGTTTTTTCCCCAGAGATCAGTTGTTTTTCCACTACAGTGAAACTGTCATAGTGAAAAGTCTCCAATGCCAATGAAGCTTATCCTACTAAAAATGAATTTCCTACACAGCACTAAAACCTAATCAATAGGAATGCTTGGGAAATACACAATTTTCACATTAGCAGGAGGGCGACTACTGAGTCACTCAATCACTAGTGTCCTATGTGCTTGGTCATGTAACATCCAACAGGATGAGGTCATCTTTTCAGTGGATTACTGCATCAACTTTCAATCAGATGCAATAGACGATCTGCTCTTCCATTAATTAAATGGACATATGTAACACATAAGCTGCCATCTAGGACACCGAAAACAAACAGCTTTAAGAAAGTGATCAGCCAATACTGGGACTTACCCACATACATGACGGTGCCTCGTTTATTGGGCTGCCCTACCACCCGCACCTCACATCGAGACCCGGGGGTGATTGGCTCTGCTGCCAGCCTCTCCTCCTCCAGTTTGCGCTCATGCTCTGCAGCCTTTTGAGCAGCTTCTTCTTCATTGAATTTCCCCACCTTATTCTTCTTTAGGAAGGAGCGTACAGAGTCTGCAGAGAGCATTAAAATGTAAAAACACAATAAAGTTATTTTTTATTAATAAATAGATTCTATGCAACCTGCCCTTTGACATCAATAATTGACAGAGCAGGAAGCTGCTACAAACAGAATAATTTGCATACCTACCATGCTGAAATAGAAAAAAAAATAAAGATTATTATAGAAATATAGGAAAAGAATGACGGTGCTCAAAGTTACAATATAATATCTCAAGTATGTGTTTATTAAAAATAATATAAAAATACATCAAATATATATGTCTGAAAAGACACAGGGCCCTTGTGGCTGACCTCTAGCTATATAAAAACAACAGTCAGCCTATCATCGGCCGCAGTGATGTTCCGCCTCGGACGGTGATGTGTTGCGCACACTGTCATGTAAGAAGCTGGCCGGCTTCTTACATGACAGTGCACTCAACCTATCACCGGCTGAGGCGGAACATCACTGCGGCCGATGATAGGCTGACGGCTCTCCAACGTTCCCGTCTCCAGGAAGCAGGTCCGGACCAACGGGGGAACGTAGGAAGGTGCGTTAAAGTTTATTTTGTTTATCTTTTGCAGCCTGGGTATAGGGATACAGCATACAGTATAGAGTTCCATAGCCTGCACGCTGCTGCAGAAGATCAGTGTTGGCAAGATACAACTTACACAGCCCGTGACATCGGAGTTGCACTGTCAACTCCAGGAGCTGCAGGATCGCACCGCACTGATCCACACTCCCGTGATCGATGGGATAGGTGAGAGGTGGACAGCACCGCCGCACTATATACTGTGACATTACTTCTAACTTGCTGAATATTCCTATCAATTGCCGGAGCAAGCGCATTATCAAATTCCTTGCTGGAATTATCACTATTCATCTTGCGAGGACATTAGAATGTATAATCACCTGAAAGTGTAAAACATTTATGTGCACGGACTACAAGTGGCACAATGCCCTACTAACTTTAATATTGGATTATTTTATTCTTTTGCACTTGATTTCAGCAGTAGCTCCCACAGCACTATGGGGGAGATTTATCAAAACCTGTGTAGAGGAAAAGTCAACCAGTTGCCCATAGCAACCAATTAGATTTCTTCTTAAATTTTTCAGAGGCCCTTTTAAAAATGAAAGAAGCGATCTGATTGGTTGCTATGGGCAACTGGTCAACTTTCCCTCTGCAAAGGTTTTGATGAATCTCCCCCCCATATCTTTTACCTATCTCCCATTATTAGTATCATTATTTCATGTTTCAATTGTTATTTTTATACAGCTAGAGGTGGCTTTTCAGAGGGCTATATATTTTATGTATTTTATATTGTTATTTTTAATAAACACATACTTGAGATATTATATCCATGTTAGTGCTGGGCGGTATACCGATTCATAACGAATACCGAAAGGTTTGTCCTGCACAATATGAATTTTTCCCATACCGCAATACCGATTGGGCCCCTCCCCCTCGGAAATAAATGAATTATCAACCCAGCGCTGCGCTGTCCCCACATCGAGGAACTAATCATATTTGACCCGCAAGCGCTGCCCTCCTCGTCCTCCTGTTTGTTGCGGGCTGCCGGCACCGGAACGCTATACTGTACGCTGTATCCCTATGCCCGGGCTGCAAAAGATAAACAAAATAAACTTAAGCACACCTTCCTACGTTCCCCCGTTGGTCCGGACCTGCTTCCTGGGGACGGGAACGTCGGAGAGCCGTCAGCCTATCACCGGCCGCAGTGATGTTCCGCCTCGGCCGGTGATAGGCTGAGCCCACTGTCATGTAAGAAGCCGGCCGGCAGAACAGCGCTTGCGGGTCACATGATTTGGGGGGGGGAAAGGCAGGAGAGAGAGAAATACTGTTATATACCATGGAACCGCCATAAGTTACAGGAATACCGTGATACACAAATTTGGTCATACCGCCCAGCTCTAATCCATGTCACTTTGAGCACCGTCATTCTTTTCCTAAATTTACATTATTTATTCTACACCAAGGGTATATGTGTTTAGATGGGTTTTGCTCAGTTTTTGGTATCAAAGGCTAGGTGAGCGCCTTCCATTTCTTTTGCATTATTATAGAAATAAACTTTAAAAGGGTTTTCCCCACCTCATAAGGTGATGACACATGATCAGGGTATAATAGTGGGGGCGCAACCTCTGCATTCTGCTGCACAGCTGGGTGGTTGTCAGTGCTGTGCCAAGAAGAAACTGAGAAGGGAATGCAGTGTAACACCAGCACGGTGTCATTTTTATTCTCCAGATTGGTGGAAGCCCCCGACTGATCATAAAGTGATGGCATAGCCTAGCAATATGCCATCATATGATGAGATAGTAATAATCCTTTAACTTCAGCTGTGACATTTAACTGTATAATAACTTCACAGCTAATAGGAAGGCAAAAGAGCGCTCAATGTCAGAAGACACAGGTTTGTACTACTGAATTTCCCTTTCGACATGGGGGGGTAAAGTGGCCATCGAAGGTGATTACTCTGCTGGGACTTTTTTTTTTTTTGCAAAAGTTAAAAGGGGTACTCCGCCCCTAGACGTCTTATCCCCTATCCAAAAGGACAGGAGGTAAGAGGTCCTGCCGCTGGGGACCCCTGCAATCTTGGCTGCGGCCCCCCAGACATCCGATGCAGGGAGTGAACTTCGCTCTGTGGTGGATGACTGGCAATGCGGGTCAGAGACTCGTGACGTCACGGCCACGCCCCCTCAATGCAAGTCTATAGGAGGGGGCGTGACGGCCTCCGACCTGCATCGCCAGTCATCCAGCGGGGAACGAAGTGCAAATTTCTAAATTACTTCTATTAAAAAAAAAAACTTTACCCTTCCAGTACTTATTAGCTGCTATATATGACAAAGGAAATGTTTTCCTTTTGGAATTTAGTTTTTGTCTTGCCCACAGTGCTCTCTGCTGACACCTGATGCCTGTATCAGGAACTGTCCAGGAGAAAATCCCCATAGCTCTGGACAGTTCCTGACACTGACAGAGGTGTCAGCAGAGAGCACTGTGGACAAGACAACATACAGCTGCTAATAAGTACTGAAAGGATTAAGATTTTTAAATAGAAGTAATTTGTTTAACATTCTGGCACCAGTTCATTAAAGAATAAAAAAATAAATAAATAAAGGTTTCCACTGGAGTACCCAGGGCATACATGTCTTATGGGTTAAGTTGGTGAATAAACAATTCCATCACTAAGTATAACGAATACTCTGGAAGTACCTACCTGTTCTTTTCTCATAGGCTTCCTGTGATATCTCATATTTCTCCACTCTAGACAGGTCTTCGTACTCTCCAGCCTTGGCACCGCTCTTATCTATCACCTGAAAGTCAAAATATCTATCGTCAATAAACATTCTCCTCCATATTAGAAGTTCAATAATATTGCATTCTCCCCCCCCCCCCCCCCCAAACACACACACACACACACACACACACACAACCACCACGAGAATTATAGGTTACTAACGTGTATCCTGCAGCCGTCATCCACGGGGTAGGAGCCCAGCAGTGCATCATCCTGATCCAAGTTCTGGATAAATGTGTTTTCTGTGCTGAATAACTGCAGGTCCATACATGATGCAGGAGACCCGACCACCAGCTCCAACTTACACTGAAAAAAAAAAAATTAAATATAATATAATATAATTATATATATATATATATATATATATATATATATATATGCAAATTTGAGTGGCCGTATTAGTCCAGTGACAGAGGTTACATCTCACAACGGGCTGTCGTGATGTCATGGCCACGCCCCTTCAATGCAAGTCTATGGGAGGGGGAATGGCAGCTCAAATATACTTGCATTGAGGGGGCGTGGCCATGACGTCACAACCCCCCGCAGCCCTCCCACAGACTTGCATTAAAAAAGTAGTCCAGTGCTGAAAAACGTATCCCCTATCCTAAGGACAGGGGATAAGTGAGATCGCGGGGGGTCCGACCGCTGGGGTCCCCCACGATCTCTCTGTATGGGCCTCGGCTCGCTGGCCAGGTAGCGCATGTTGACCACCGCACGAATCGGCAGCCGACACGCCCCCTCACTACATCGCTATGGCAGAGCAGGGGGTTGTCAAAGGCAGCGCTCCAGCTCTGCCATAGAGTTGTATTGAGGGGGCGTGTCAGCCGCTGCTTCGTGCAGGTGGTCAACACACCCCCCCTTCCCGTGGGCTGTCGGGGCCCTGTACAGGAGATCATGGGGGTCCAAACAGTCGGACCCCTCGCGATCTTAAACTGAGCCCCCATCCTTAGGATAGGGGATAAGTTTTTCACCACTGGACTACCCCTTTAAGGGGCTTGAGGGAGTGTGGCCATTAAGTCACAACCCTGCCAGCCCGCACCCAGCGTTCGGAACAAAATGTTTCAAATGCTGGGGTAGTGGAGTACCCCTTTTAAACACATATTCCATTATATCAGTTTTCCAGCAACAGAAAACACTGAGATATGTCTAAGGGGTTTGAACTCTATTGCCTCTTCCATTGTGGTACAAGACCAAAGACTTAAAGGGGTAGTCCAGTGGTGAAAAACTTATCCCCTATCCTAAGGATAGGGGATAAGTTTGAGATCGCGGGGGTCCGACCGCTGGGGCCCCCCGCGATCTCTCTGTACGGGGCCCCGGCTCTCCGCCGAGATAGCGGGTGTCGACCCCCGCACGAGGCGGCGGCCGACACGCCCCCTCAATACATCTCAATGGCAGAGCCGGAGATTGCCGAAGGCAGCGCTTCGGCTCTGCCATAGAGTTGTATTGAGGGGGCGTCGGCCGCGGCTTCGTGCAGAGGTCGACACGCCCCCTTCCCGCGGGCTGTCGGGGCTCCATACAGGAGATCGCGGGGGGCCCCAGGGGTCGGACCCCCCGCGATCTGCAACTTATCCCCTATCCTTAAGATAGGGGATAAGTTGGAAACCACTGAGTCACCACTGGACTACTCCTTTAAAGGGGTACTCCAGTTTAGAAAACTGTATCCCCTATCCCAGTGGTCTTCAAACTGTGGCCCTCCAGATGTTGCAAAACTACAATTCCCAGCATGCCCGGACAGCCGTTGGCTGTCCGGGCATGCTGGGAGTTGTAGTTTTGCAACATCTGGAGGGCCACAGTTTGAAGACCGCTGTCCTATCCCAAGGATAGGGGATAAGTGTCTGATCTCAGGGGGTTCAACCGCTGTGATCTCCTGCCCGGCACCCTGACTGTACTCTTACAGAGCCCCCATGGAGTCAGCACGCGCCCTCCATTCATCTCTATGGGAGAGCCGGAGATACACGAGTACAGCGCTTTGGCTCTCCCATAGAGATGTATGGAGGGCGCGTGCACAAGGATAGTGAGGGCACCGGGCAGGAGATCATCCCGGTCAGTGCATTTTTTTTATTTTTATTTTATTTTTTTGCACCAGGTTAATCTCTAGTTATGAAGATTAAGCATCTATACCAGGGTTTCCCAACCCGTGTTCCTGCAGCTGTTGCAAAATGACAACTCCCAGCATGCCCGGCTGTCTGGAGGAACAAAGGTTAGGAAACACTAATATAGATCTCCACACACCGCCATTCAGGACTCCTAGAGACGCCACTCCCACAGATGTCGCATGTGTCTCTCTCTCTGCGCCACCATTTTTTTTTTTTCCCCTCCAAACCTTAAACTCTGCCAAGGTAAGCCCTCTGTCCAGCCTCTTCTCCGCCGTGAACGTGTTGAGGCTGCTGCTGATCAATACGGTCACCACCGGCGACGAGCTAACGATAAGGGAACTCATGACTGTGACGAGGCTGCCGCTACCGCTGCACCAAATCCCTAGTATGAACTAGACAAAACGGGGCAGCCAATCACAGGGCGCGCCGCCTCCTCTGCGGCCAATAACAACGCTCGTTTTAGTTTCGCCGCAGCCAATAAGAAGCGCGGTCAGGCTTCATCATTATAGCCAATCAAGTTTGAGGCTTTTAGACAAGGTCCCGGCCTCGCCCTTTAGATGAACCAATGAGAATACGCGCTGGGACTGACAGCTCGTCACTAGGCCAATGGGGTTGCCAATGCCGCCCTACCGGCAGCCAATTACAAGAGAGGGGCGGGTACCTTAGGTACTGGAACGCAACGTGTGAGACGCAAGCATGACGCTGGGATGGGTGCTACTGCGTCGCTGCACATAGCAACTAATTAACCCCTTCATGACGCAGTCAGCCTTTAATAGCCAGAACTCTTTCAATTTTCCACGTACAGACCCGCTTGTTTTTATGCACCACGAATTGTAGTTTATATTGTCATTACTCATTGTACCGCCCCAAATTTTTTGGCAGAAAAAAATTATTTTTGGGGAAAAATATATATATTACGTTATGGGTGTTTGTACGCAGTGTGCTTTATGGTAAAAATTTGACTATTTTTATTCAGTGGCTCAACACAATTACAATAACGATTACCCAATTTATATAGGTTTTGTTTTATTTTACTTCCTTAAAAATAAAATTATAATTATATGTTTTTGGAAGAAAATGAGTATTCTTAAAATTGTCCTTTTCTGTCTTTTATAACACTTTTATTTTTCTGTATATGGGGCTCTATGAAGGCTCATTTCTTCCCCCGCCATCTGTAGTTTTATCGGTACCATTTTTGTTTTTATGGGACTTTTTAATAATTCGTTTTATTAATCTTTATCTGAAAAATGTGACAAAAAAAAATCAGCAATTCTGGATGCTGTTCACTAGAGATGAGCGAACTTACAGTAAATTCGATTCGTCACGAACTTCTCGGATCGGCAATTGATGACTTTTCCTGCATAAATTAGTTCAGCTTTCCGGTGCTCCCGTGGGCTGGAAAAGGTGGATACAGTCCTAGGAGACTCTTTCCTAGGACTGTATCCACCTTTTCCAGCCCACCGGAGCACCTGAAAGCTGAACTAATTTATGCAGGAAAAGTCATCAACTGCCGAGCCGAGAAGTTCGTGACAAATCGAATTTACTGTAAGTTCGCTCATCTCTACTGTTCACCATGTGGTTTTTATTAACATATTATATTTTGTTAGTTTGGGCATTTACACACGTGACGATGCCAAATTAGTTTTAATTTAGTTTACCGTATATACTCGAGTATAAGCCGACCCGAATATAAGCCGAGGCCCCTAATTTCACCCCAAAAACCCAGGAAAAGTTATTGACTCGACTATAAGCCTAGGCTGGGAAATACATCATCCCCCCATGTAATCATCCAGACCCCCGTCATCATTACCCCCCCCCCCCTTCATCATCACCGCCTGTCAATCTCTTCATCAGTGGTCTTCAACCTGCGGACCTCCAGATGTTGCAAAACTACAACTCTACAACTGCGGCCTTCATCATCATCCAGCCCCCCCCCCCTTTTTTTGTTTTGTACTCACCTCCCCCCGCGGGAAGTTAGGGTGAGCTGGTCCGGGCCATCTATGCTGCAGGGACCGTCCGGTGGGGATTGTTAGTCGTTGCGCCTGTCCATTTTCACCGGGGGGCCCTCTTCTCCGTGCTTCGGGCCCGGACTAGTGACGTTGCCTTGATGACGACGCACACGGACGTTAATGCGCATCGTCCCTGAGCGTCGTTGTCAAGGCAACGTCACTAGTCCGGGCCCGAAGCGCGGAGAAGAGGGCCCCCCGGTGAAAATGGACATGCGCAACGACTAACAATCCCCACCGGACGGTCCCTGCAGCATAGATGGCCCGGACCAGCTCACTCTAACTTCAAGCCGAGGGAGGGTGAGTACAAAACAAAAGGGGGGGGGGCTGGATGATGATGAAGGCCGCAGTGGTCTTCAACCTGCGGACCTCCAGAGGTTTCAGAACTACACCCAGCATGCCCGGACAGCCAATGGCAGAATTTGAAGCTGTGGATTTCATGCTGCAGAAACTAAATGACCAAATACAGCAGAAAATTTGCAGCTTCAAATCCTGAGCATCAAAAATGCGCAGGATGCTGTACGTGAATAGACCCTTGAAGTTTTTGTTTTTATCGAGAAATGTCACTGTAGGGTAGGGTCACGCATAGCGTATACGCAGCGTATTTTACGGTGTGCAAAATCTGCTGCGCAGCAGGAAATACGCTACGTATTGTCCATTGAGCAGACACACAGGGCAACCCTGTGTGTGTTGTAAGGTTTGGAGGTGGGGTCAGTGCGCCGAAGGATAGCCCTGTGTGTTTGCTCAAAGGAGAATATGCAGCGGATTTTCTGCTATGCAGCAGATTTCGTGCTCTCCTCGCTGCCTTTTCCGTGAAGCTGTAGGGGATTGTAAGTCTACGGAGATTGTCTCTTGCAGTGAGACAAACATTGCAGCAATCCTGGGAAAGAAACACTATTTAACTATTGGTAAAGATCTGAACATCCAGGTACTGACCGATTAAAACTTTTGACGTGTCTCCAGGACCCCCTGCTCCCCCCAAAAAATAACATATATTCTGGGAGCTGGCTCAAAAATGTTTGCATAGAATAAGAATTTTTTTTTTTTTTTTTTTTGCACAATTTTTTTGAGATCTGGCAAAAATATATTGTTCCAGATCATTGTACCTTACGCAGTTTTCTTAAAAAACCAAAAAAAAACTCACCTTTGAACCATGTCTGTACAGTGCTGCGGATTAAGTTTGTGCTGTAAAACGATACGCAATCAATAATCTGCTGGGATCTGCAATGCAGGTTTGGAAGACTGCAGCGTTGGTTAGTGACTGCTAGGTGGCAGCAGTCAGCTGAATACTGAATTGAAAGAGATAGCGTAAACTTTATGGAGATCCTTACTCCCCAAACATACTGGATTGCTGTTGGCGGATCTTATGTGCATGGGGTGGGAGTGGGGTGTAGTTTCTGTCTCTCAATTTTTCTGTATTGGGGATACAGTGGTCCCTCAACATACGATGGTAATCCGTTCCAAACGGACCATCGTTTGTTGAAACCATCGTATGTTGAAGGATCCGTAAAGTAAAGTATAGGACAGTGGTCTTCAACCTGCGGACCTCCAGATGTTGCAAAACTACAACACCCAGCATGCCGGACAGCCGTTGGCTGTCCGGGCATGCTGGGAGTTGTAGTTTTGCAACATCTGGAGGTCCGCAGGTTGAAGACCACTGGTATTGGAGGTTATACTCATGTGTCCCCGCCGCTCCGGACCGTCACCGCTCGTCACCGCTGCCCTGGATGTCGCCTTCCCTAGCTGTCGCCGCCTCCCCGGGGTGTCCCCGATGCTCCGGCAAGGCCTCTGCTTCCCCGGCATCCTCGCTCTCCGTCGCCGCCATTACGTCGTTACGCGCGCCGCTCCTATTGGATGACGGGACGGCGTGCGCAGTGACGTGATGACGACGATGGAGAGCGCCGACGATGCAGGGGATCCTGAAGAGGACGTGCCGGAGCCCCAAGGACAGGTAAGTGATCATCACTGGACCACACGGGGCACCGTAAACGGCTATCCGGTGGCAGCTGAAGCAGTCTGTGCTGCCGGATAGCCGTTTATGCGATGGCCCCGACATACAAAAGCATCGTATGTTGATGCTGCCTTCACCATGTGATGGTCTCTGAGAGTGATCGTATGCTGAAATGATCGTATGTCGGGGCCATTGTAGGTCAGGGGGTCACTGCATATGACTAGCCTGTCCCATGAACCACCAAGCCCTATAACCTCCACAGTGTTAAAGGGGTACTTCGATGGAAAAAAAAATAATTTCTAATCAACTGGTGCCAAAAAGTTTGTAAATTACTTCTATTTAAAATCTTAATCTTTCCAGTACTTATCAGCTGCTGTATGCTCCACAGGAAGTAGTGAATTTATTTTCTGTCTGACCACAGTGCTCTCTGCTGTTAGGAACTGTCCAGAGCAGGAGAGGTTTGCTTCGGGGATTTGTTCTTTCTCTGGTCAGTTCTTGACATGGACAGAGGTGTCAGCAGAGAGCACTGTGCTCAGACTGAAAAGACATTCAAAAAGAAAAGAACTGTGGAGCATACAGCAGCTGATAAGTACTGGAAGGATTAAGATTTTTAAATTGAAGAAACTTACAATTCTGTTTTTTGGCACCACTTGATTTTTAAAAAAAATTGGACAACCTTTAAATAAGTTGTCCAAATGGTCATAAAGTCTGACTGTATGTATGAGACGATGTAATGAGAGGCTGCCTCCTGACCTCTCATTACATCGTCTCATACATACAGTGAGACATACAGAGGACCTTGCTCCTGGTGTGTTACATAGAAGCTCTTTTCATTTTAGTTAGCATTGTACAGTGACCCCCCCCCCCCCCCCCGAGTCCATCACATGTTGAAGGCAGCATCAACATACGATGCTTTTGTATGTCGGGGCCATCACATAAACGACTATCCGGCAGCGCAGACTGCTTCAGCTGCCACCGGATAGCCGTTTACGTGCCCCGTTTGGTCCGGTGATGATCACTTACCTGTCCTCGGGGCTCCGGCGCGTCCTCTTCGGAATCCCCTCCATCGTCGGCGCTCTCCATCTTCGTCATCACGTCGCGCGCACGCCGTCCCGTCATCCAATAGGAGCGGCAGGCGTAGCGACGTGATG
Organism: Hyla sarda; assembly: GCF_029499605.1. Classification (NCBI taxonomy): domain Eukaryota; kingdom Metazoa; phylum Chordata; class Amphibia; order Anura; family Hylidae; genus Hyla; species Hyla sarda. Next base: position 151,256,478 of record NC_079197.1, read on the forward strand.
GCGGCGACGGAGAGCGAGGATGCCGGGGAAGCAGAGGCCTTGCCGGAGTGTCGGGGACACCCCGGGGACACGGTGACAGCGATGGACGGCGACATCCAGGGCAGCGGGGACGGTCCGGAGCGGCGGGGACACGTGAGTTCAACTTCCTCCACCAGTGGTCTTCAACCTGCGGACCTCCAGATGTTGCAAAACTACAACTCCCAGCATGCCCGGACAGCCACCGGCTGTCCGGGCATGCTGGGTGTTGTAGTTTTGCAACATCTGGAGGTCCGCAGGTTGTAGACCACTGTCCTATACTTTACATTGCACGGATCCCTCAACATACGATGGTTTCAACAAACGATGGTCCATTTGGAACGGATTACCATCGTATGTTGAGGGACCACTGTATATTGCTTCAACCAACACCTTGCTTCAGATAAGATAGCTGATTGTGGGGGCCACCAGTGGACAACCCCTCTGGAATATGAAAACTATAAACCTGGATTTGCTTCATTGTTATAATCCCCAGTTACCTCAAAAACATGTATGCTTGGCCAAACCTGTACTTTTTTTTTTTATCACTAAGGGTGTGTTCACACTATGGAATTCCCTCGCTAAATTTCCACAGTGGATCTGTGACGTTTACATCCAGAATCGTCACTCATATATGCCGAAGTTTGCTGTCTAATCTTCGGGAGGAATCCAATTCCTCCTCTGACGTTCCGCTACAGAACGTCCGACATGTGAACTAAGCAACAGATTAATAAGGTGCCGCGAGCAGAATCCCTGCAGAATTTCCTCTGTAGTGTGAATGGGGCCTAAGGATCTAAAGATAGGTTGATCCCAGATACCTCATTCACTGTTATCAATGGAGGACAGTTTTAAAGGGGTACTCCAAGGGGAACAAAATGTTTTCAAATCAACTGGTGCCAGAAAGTTATACATATTTGTAAATGACTTCTATATATAAAATCTTAATCCTTCCAGTCCTTATCTGCTGTATTCTCCAGAGGAAGTTGTGTAGTTCTTCCCAGTCTGACCACAGTGCTCTCACCAGTTGATTTGAAAAAAGTTTTTTTTTTTCTTCCTGCAGTTTCTCCTTTAAATTCATCTTCAAAACTGAAGCCCAGAAACCATGCACTGCAGAGGTTTTGCTGCTGTTAATGTGGTAGCCACAGGGGTGAATACTTTATCACTTTGTGACGCCAGGGCACCATTAGCCTGAGGTTGGAGACAGTATTCCTGGTCCAGACACAGGGAGAAAAGGAACACACCGACGTCAGGTTACGGATTACTGAGCAGGGTGCAGATGTTGAAACCCAGATATTATGGTGGAGAGGATGCAGTGTAACCTCTTGGGAGCCATGTTGCCTTGCTGGGACTTGTGCTGCTTTAGATTGATACTGTGGTGACCCAATAGATTGATATTGACTTAAGAGAGAATTGAAGAATTTCACCGCCAGGGTATGAACTTCTACTGTGCGTCTGATCCTTGCAGAATGACCTGATAAGACTTTGAATGATAGATTTGATCTGGGCCTTCCCTTAGAGCTTCTCCACACACCTCACAATGTTCCCACACTTGTGCTCTGCTCTCTACAGTGACTAGCACTGAACTGGGGCAACTCCTTCCCCACTACGCTATATGATCAATAATTTAGGGGTTCCCATTGGCATACAGGGTCACATGGGCCTGCACTGCTCTTCAGTCTTAAAGGGGTATTCTGCCCCTAGACATCCTATCCAAAGGATAGGGGAGAAGATGTTTGATCGTGGGGCGCCTGCCACTGGGACTGCCAGGACACAAGCCTGCTGGAACCTCCTGCTCATACAGAGCCTGCAATTGCCCAGAGTGACTCCAGCGCCCTTACCATTACAACAGCCGCAGGACTTCACACTTGGTCCATCGCATTACGAGACCAGTGTCCGGAGGTCCGGTGAGATATAATATACCAATCTATTGTAGGTGGCTAATCTTAGTCATCCATACAGATTGTTTAATATCCATCTTATATCCACTTTTTAACATCACATGTCGGACCATTTAAATTGCCGAACTAACAGACATTTAATAATCAATAGCAGTGTTCTATCTTTTCCATTAGGGCCCAATGGTAAATACGCAATATGAGTAGTGCAATATTCAATTAAAGTGTAGCTCCCACCATCACTTTTTTTTTCTGTCCCTGCCTATTACCCATCTATCCCTAACCCCCTCCCTGCCTTAAATTTTTTTTTTACATATTAAAAATGCTTTTTTGTCTGCCTGGTAGTGTGCTCACTACCAGGCAGACTTCCCCAGCAGGCACCACGTCACTGATGCCTGCTGGGGCCGAAACTTCCGCACGTAGTTCACCTATACAGGGTGCCTCCAGCTGTTTCCCCACTGCAACTCCCAGTTCTATTGGCTGTCAGGGCATGCTGGGAGTTGTAGTGGGGAAACAACTGGAGGCATCCTGTATAGGTGAACACCGGAGCACATACTGCTCCCCGCCGCGCAGGTCGCAGCCCCCCCCCCCCCCCCCCCGCGGCGCGCCGCTCAACTCGCTCCTCCTCCCCCTTAGTTCACCCAGAGTACCCCTCCCCGCCGCGCAGCCCGCAATCCCCCCCCCCCACCCCTGGCCCCGCCGCTCCGCTCAACCCACTCCCCCTCAGTTCACCTATTCAGTGTCCCTCCAGGCTTCCCCATTACAACTCCCAGGGCATGCTGGGAATTGTAGTGGGGAAACTGGAGGCATACTGTATAGGTGAACAGTATACATAATACTTGAACATATACATAATACAGTGAACATAATACTTTACCTTGTCCCCGAGCCTGCGCGCGTCCTCTTCCTTCAAAGCGCTCGCTCCCGCCTGTCTGATTGACAGGCGGGAGCGAGCACAGCAGTGATTGAATTTCGACTCGTTGCCAGGCTTCAACGAGTCGGAATTCATTAGTGACGTCACTGCTGAATGCATTCGGCCACTAGGAGGGCGACCCCTAGTGGCCGAATTTAAAAGGGATTTTAAACTGTTTTAAAATCACTTTTTTTAATTAAACTATATTAGAGATATGTTGTAGTACTTAAGTACTACAACATATCAATTTTTTGTTTTCATGACAGTGCCCATTTAATTTTCACACAAATATATTTTTTATTGTTCTATTATTTCAACGCATGTTTTATTTATGCATTGATTGTTTAATAATATTGTAATAAATGATCTGCATTTTTTTCAAACAAACTGTCTCCAATTATTATCATTGTGGACCATCTGGTATGGTAAGATCCTTGAGGTGTAGTTAATAAATTTTATTATATATTCCACTAATTTGGTCGGTGGGGATCGGCCCTTTAACCACGTATACCTTGGATTCTTGGTTGTGAGCTGCACATATAATTTGCTTTCATTTACAAATCTGTTTAACTTTCTGGCACCAGTTGATTAACCCCTTAAGGACCAGGCCAATTTTCACTGTAGGACCAGAGCATTTTTACACATTTCACCACTGTCACTTTAACCCCTTAAGGACTCAGGGTTTTTCCGTTTTTTGCACTTTCGTTTTTTCCTCCTTACCTTTTAAAAATCATAACCCTTTCAATTTTCCACCTAAAAATCCATATTATGGCTTATTTTTTTGCGTCGCCAATTCTACTTTGCAGTGACATTAGTCATTTTACCCAAAAATGAACGGCGAAACAGAAAAAAAAATTATTGTGCGACAAAATCGAAAAAAAACCCCGCCATTTTGTAACTTTTGGGGGCTTCCGTTTCTACGCAGTGCATATTTCGGTAAAAATTACACCTTATCATTATTCTGTAGGTCCATACGGTTAAAATGATACCCTACTTATATAGGTTTGATTTTGTCGCACTTCTGGAAAAAATCATAACTACATGCAGGAAAATTTATACGTTTAAAAATGTCATCTTCTGACCCCTATAACTTTTTTATTTTTCCACGTACGGGGCGGTATGAGGACTCATTTTTTGCGCCGTGATCTGACGTTTTTATCGGTATGATTTTTGTTTTGATCACTTTTTATTCATTTTTTAATGTTATAAAAAGTGACCAAAATACGCTTTTTGGACTTTGGAATTTTTTTGCGCGTACGCCATTGACCGTACGCCTTAATTAATGATATATTTTTATAGTTCGGACATTTACGCATGCGGCGATACCACATATGTTTATTTATTATTATTTTTTACACTGTTTTATTTTTTTTTATGGGAAAAGGGGGGTGATTCAAACTTTTATTAGGGAAGGGGTTAAATGACCTTTATTAACACTTTTTTTTTACATTTTTTTTGCAGTGTTATAGGTCCCATAGGGACCTATAACACTGCACACACTGATCTCTCATCCTGATCACAGGCGTGTATTAACACGCCTGTGATCATCATTATCGGCGCTTGACTGCTCCTGCCTGGATCTCAGGCACGGAGCAGTCATTCGTCGATCGGACACCGAGGAGGCAGGTAAGGTCCCTCCCGGTGTCCGATCAGCTGTTCGGGACGCCGCGATTTCACCGCGGCGGTCCCGAACAGCCCGACTGAGCAGCCGGGATACTTTCAGTTTCACTTTAGAAGCGGCGGTCAGCTTTGACCGCCGCTTCTAAAGGGTTAATACCGCACATCGCCGCGATCGGCGATGTGTGGTATTAGCCGCGGGTCCCAGCCGTTGATTAGCGCCGGGACCGATGCGATATGATGCGGGATCGGGGCGCGATCCCGCTTCATATCGCGGGAGCCGGCGCAGGACGTAAATATACGTCCTGCGTCGTTAAGGGGTTAAACATTAATACCTCTGGGATGCTTTTACCTATCATTCTGATTCCAAGATTGTTTTTTCGTGACATATTCAACTTTATGATAGTGGTAAAATTTTGTTGATGCTTGCATCATTTTTTGGTGAAAAATTCCCAAATTTGATGAAAAAAATAAAAATTTTGCATTTTTCTAACTTTGAAGCTCTCTGCTTGTAAGGAAAATAGACATTCCAAATACAATATGTCTACTTTATATTTTCATCATAAAGTTGACAAGTTTTTACTTTTGGAAGACATCAGAGGGCTTCAAAGTTCAGCAGCAATTTTCCAATTTTTCACAAAATGTTCAAAATCGGAATTTTTCATGGAACAGTTCTGTTTTGAAGTGGATTTGAAGGGTCTTCTTATTAGAAATACCCCACAAATGACCCCATTATAAAAACTGCACCCCTCAAAGTATTCAAAATGACATTCAGTAAGTGTGTTAACCCTTTAGGTGTTTCACAGGAATAACAGCAAAATAAAGGAGAAAATTCTAAATCTTCATTTTTTACACTCGCATGTTCTTGTAGACCCAGTTTTTACAAGAGGTAAAAGGAGACAAGTCCTCTCAAATTTCTCTCGAGTAAGGAAATACCTCATATTGGAAACTACACCCCTCACAGAATTTAATAAGGGGTTCAGTAAGTATTTACACTCCACTGGTGTTTGACAGATCTTTGGAACAGTGGGCTGAGCAAATAAAAAAATAAATTTTTCATTTTCACGGACCACTGTTCCAAAAATCTGTCAGACACCTGTGGGGCGTAAATGCTCACTGTACCCCTTATTACATTACATGAGGGGTGTAGTTTCCAAAATGGGGTCACATGTGGGGGGGGGTCCATTTTTCTAGCACTATGGGGGCTTTGTAAACACATGTGGCCTTCAATTCCGGACAAATTTTCTCTTCAAAATCCCAATGGCGCTCCTTCTCTTCTGAGCATTGTAGTTTGCCCGCAGAGCACTTTACATCCACATATGGGGTATTTATATACTAAAGAGAAATGGGGTTACAAATTTTGGGGGGCTTTTTTCTTATTTTCCCTTGTCAAAATGAAAAATTTAGGGTAACACCAGCAATTTTATTTTTTTTTTCCCATCCAACTTTAATGAAAATTCGTGAAACACCTGTGGGGTGTTAAAGTTCACTATACCACTTGTTACGTTCCATGAGGGGTGTAGTTTCCAAAATGGGGTCACATGTGGGTATTTTTTTTTGCGTTTATGTCCGAACGGCTGTAAAATCAGCCACCCCTGTGCAAATCACCAATTTAGGCCTCAAATATACATAGTGCGCTCTCACTCCTGAGCCTTGTTGTGTGCCCGCAGAGCATTTTACGCCCACATATGGGGTAGTTCTGTACTCAGGAGAAATTGTGTTACAAATTTTGGGAGTCTTTTTTTCCTTTTACCTCTTGTGAAAATAAAAAGTAAAGGGCAACACCAGCATGTTAGTGTAATTTTTTTTTTTTTTACACTAACAGGCTGGTGTAGACCCCAACCTTTCCTTTTTGTAATGGGTAAAAGGAGAAAAAGCACCCCGAAATTACCGAAATACCCCATATGTGGCACTAAACAGTTTCCTTGAAATATGACAGGGCTTCGAAGTGAGAGAGTGCCATGCATATTTGAGGACTAAATTAGGGATTGCATAGATGTGGACATAGGAGTATTGTATGCCAGTGATTCCCAAACAGGGTGCCTCCAGCTGTTGCTAAACTCCGAGCATGCCTGGACAGTCAGTGGCTTGGTTTTGCAACAGCTGGGGGCTCCGTTTTGGAAACACTGCTGTACAATAAGTTTTTCATTTTTATTGGGGGGGGGGCAGTGTAAGGGGATGTATATGTAGTGTTTTACCCTTTATTATGTGATAGTGTAGTGTTTTGTAGTGTAGTGTTTTTAGGGTACATTCGCACTGGCGGAGGTTTACAGTGAGCTTACTGCTAGGAGTTTGCGCTTCAGCGAAAAATTTGCCGCAGCTCATACTTGAAGCAGGAAACTTACTGTAAACCTGCCCGTGTAATGTACCCTGAACATTCACATGGGGGGGAGGGGGGGGGGGGCAAACCTCCAGCTGTTTCAAAACTACAACTCCCAGCATGTACTGACAGACCGTGCATGCTGGGAGTTGTACTTTTGCAACAGTTGGAGACACACTGGTTGGAACATCTTCAGTTAGGTTCTGTTACCTAACTCAGTATTTTCCTAACAGTGTGCCTCCAGCTGTTGTAAAACTACAACTCCCAGCATGTACTGATTGCCGAAGTGCATGCTGGGAGATGTAGTTATGCAACAGCTGGAGGTACGCAACTACAACTCCCAGCATGCCGAGAGACAGCTGTTTGCTGCTGGACATACTGAGATTTGCATTTTTGCAACATCTGGAGGGCTACAGTTTGGAAACCACTGCACAGTGGTGGCCCTGCAGATGTTGCAAAACTACAAATCCCAGCATGCCCAGACAGCAAACTGCTATGTGGGCATGCTGGGAGTTGTAGTTTTGCAAGATCTAGAGTGCCACAGTTCACTGCACAGTGATATCCAAACTGTAGCCCTCCAGCTGTTGCAAAACTACAAATCCAGAGCTTGTCTGGGCATGCTGGGAGTTGTAGTTTTGCAACATCTGGAGGGCAACAGTGTAGAGACCACTGTATAGTGGTCTCAAACTGTTGCCCTCTAGATGTTGCCAGGCAACTTACCGGCTTCCGTCGGATCCAGGGAGCCAGCCGCACGACATGCCGCCCGCTAATCTCCGACACTGATCGTCGCCCGCAACCTCGCCCGCAGGGTAAGTGGACTTCGTCGCCGGTCCTCTTCGGTTTCCCCATCCTGTCCCGCCTATTGTGGAGAGGCAGAACGGGGAAAACGAAAGTTAACCCCCCGCCCCCGATCTGCTATTGGACGTCGCTTCTAGACGCCCAATAGCAGGGATAGGAGGGGTGGCACCCCTGCCACCTCACTCCTATCCCTTCAGGGGGATCGTGGGTGTCTAGGACAACCGCGATCCCCCTTATTTTCCATTTTGTAAATTTTGGGGGCTTCCGTTTCTACACAGTGCACTTTTTGGTAAAAATAACACATTGTGAAGTGTAGTTTTCTTTGTGTTTTTTTTTTTTTTTTTACCCCAACAGACATTTTTCCATGGTATTTACTAAGGTTTCCCTACATTTTGCACTTTTACCTACATTTTGCTTTTTTTTACACATGCTCTGATCTGTCAGGTTTTCCTCAGCTCAAAGCCACCACATTTTTTAGTAAATATATTGGTATTTTTCAAAAATGTCGGAGACACGCCCCCTTTTTTACAACCACGCTCCCTTTCCACAGCGTCCATGCCCCTTTTCCGAGTTTTCTCACTATAATGCAGAGTTGTTTTTTTTTTATTCTGGCACACATTCTGGTGCAGACAGAATTTCGGGCGCAATGCACCAGAATCTGACACGCAACCCAACAAAACATGTTGGGTTTACAATAGTAAATCAGGGCCATTATCTTTATTCTGTAGGTCCATACGATTACAAGGATACCTAATTTATGTAGCTTTTATTAAATTTTACTACTTTAAAAATGTATAACTACACGCACCAAAATTAGTATGTTTAACCCCTTAAGGACCAGGCCAATTTTATTTTAGCATTTTCGTTTTTTCCTCCTCATCTTCTAAAAATCATAACTCTTTTATATTTTCATCCACAGACTAGTATGAGGGCTTGTTTTTTGCGTGACCAGTTGTCCTGCGTAATTACATCACTCATTTTACCATAAAATTTATGGCACAAACAAAAAAATACTATTTGTGCGGGGAAATTAAAAAGAAAACCGCAATTTAGCAAATTTGGGAAGGTTTCGTTTTCACGCCGTACAATTTACGGTAAAAATGACATGTGTTCTTTATTCTGTGGGTCAATAGGATTAAAATGATAACCATAATTATATACTTCTATATATAATTCTATTATTGTTGTGCTCAAAACAAATCTCACACTTTTTAACCAAATTAATATGTTTAAAATCCTTCTATATTGATGACCTATAACTTTTTTTCATTTTTCCGTATAAGCAGCGGTATGAGGGCTCATTTTTTGTGCCATGATCTGTACTTTTTATTGATACCACATTTGTGTTTATAAAACTTGTATTAATTTTTTTATAATTTTTTTTTAATAAAATGTGACAAAAAAGTACCAATTTTGCGCTTTTTTTTTATATGTACACGCCATTCACCATACGGGATCAATAACATTATATTTTCATAGTTCGGAAATTTACGCACGTGGCAATAGCAAATATGTGTATAAATATATATTTTTTTTTTTACACTTTATGGGGGTAAAATGGGAAAAAAAGGACATTAAAATTTTTTATTGGGGGAGGGGATTATTCAAACTTTTTAAACTTTTTTTTTTTTTTTACTTTAATTTTTACACTTTAATAGTCCCCATAGGGGACTATTCACTGCAATCAGTTGATTGCTAATACTGTGCAGTGCTATGTATAGGGCACAGCACTGATCAGTATTATCGGTCATCTTCTGCTCTGGTCTGCTCGATCTCAGACCAGAGCAGAAGACCCCGGGAGACGGCCGGAGCCAGGTGAGGGGACCTCCGGCCGCCATGCTGGATGACCAGATTGCCGCGGCAGCACTGCGGGCGATCCGATCATCCATTTAAAGTACCGCACGGCCGCGGATGCCGTGATCTGTATTGATCACTGCATCTGAGGGGTTAATGGCGGACAGCTGGTACCTGCCGCGAATGACGCGAGCACCAGTCTGGCACTCGCAGTCATGGTGGTGTGTAAATGTACGTCATGGTGCGTTAAGTACCACGGCACCATGACGTACATTTATGTCCATTGTCGTTAAGCGTTTAAAATTGTGCTGTGATCTCTAGTTTTTATTGGTACCATTTTTATTTTGATGGGACTTTCATTATTTTTTTTGTATATGAAGTGATCAAAAATGCACAGTTTTGGATTTTGGTGTTTTTTTTTTACGTGCTCTGAGGCTTACCATTTTACGTGTAACCCTCAGAGCGCCGATCGGATGGCAAGGAGGAAGGTAAGGGCCCTCCCGCCATCCACTCAGCTGATTGGGACCCACAATATCACCGCAGATGTCCCGATCAGCTGTCCTGAGCTAACTGACACCATTAACCCGCATTTTAGATGCTGCAATCAACTTTGATCGTAGGCTTATTGCTGGGCATCGGCCCGATTGGCGATGCCCGGCATTAACTGTGGGTCCTGGCTGCTCATAGCAACCGGGACGCACCAGGTTTGAAGCATGCTCTGCTCGTGAGCATGCTTTAAACCCCGATAACGGGACCAGAGTGTGCAGGTATGCCCTCGGTCCTTAAAGGGGTACTCGCTTGGATAACATTTAAAAAACAAATCTTAATCCTTCCACTACTTATCAGCTGCGATATGCTCCACGGAAAGTTCTTTTCTTTTTGAATTTCCTTTCTGTCTGACCACAGTGCTCTCTGCTGACACCTCTGTCAATATTAGGAACTGCCCTAATAAAATCCCCAGAGCAAACCTATCCTCCTCTGGACAGTTCCTAAAACTTCCTGTGGAGCAAATAGCAGCTGATAAGTACTGGAAGGATTAAGATTTTTTAATAGAAGTAATTTACAAATCTGTTTCTAGCACCAGTTTATTTAAATAAATTTTTTTCCAATGGAGTACCCCTTTAAGTACCAGGACACAAGGGTGTACCCATACGCCCTTCATCCTAGAGAGGTTAAAGACATTAGAGCAGCGGTACTCAACTGGTGGACCACGGTCCAGATCCAAACCGCAGCCGCCGGTCATCCGGACCGCCCACCGGTTCTCCCCTCATTCATTTGTAGAAGTGTCTCTAAGACACCGATACAAATGAATAGCCGTGGCCCGGAGCAAGGAAACACTCTGCTCCCTCCTCGGCCCCCCAGTGTGATTCAGGCAGCGAGAGTAGCACTGCCTGCATCATATGCTCTGGCCAGGCCTGACTAGAAGAGGCCAGAGCAGCCGAGCAGCACGGGACCTGGGACAGGGAGACAAGTTCTCAGGTAAATATTTGTGTTCCTCCACCTGTGACTCTCCAGTTGTTACAGAACTACAACTCCCATCATGACTGCCTGTCTGTGTATGATGGGAGTTGTAGTTTGCAGCAGCTGAAGAGTCACAGTAGCACAGTTTATGTGGAGGCACGGTGGCATCAATAATTGTGGGGGCACAGTAGCATCAATAATTGTGGGGGCTTGGTGGCATCAATAATTGGGGTGGCACGGTGGCATCAATAGGGGGGCACGGTAGCATCAATAATTGTGGGGGCACGGTGACATTAATAATTGGGGGGGCACCGTGGCATGAATAATTGTGGGGGCACTGTGGCATCATTCATTGTGGGGGCACAATGGCATGAATAATTGGGAGGGCACAGTGGCATCATTCATTTTGGGGGCACGGTAGCATCATTCATTGTGGGGGCATGGTGGCATGAATAATTGTGGGGGCACAGTTGCATCATTCATTGTGGGGGCACAGTGGCATCATTCATTGTGGGGGCACAGTGGCATCATTCATTGTGGGGGCACAGTGGCATCATTCATTGTGGGGGCACAGTGGCATCATTCATTGTGGGGGCACAGTGGCATCATTCATTGTGGGGGCACAGTGGCATCATTTATTGTTTTATGGTACAGTGTTTGACAAAATTATATTTGGAGTGGCAGTAATATGTGGCAGTAATATACCAGTGGCACAGCGTGCTGCAGTAATATTTTCAGAGGTACAGTGTGCGGCAGTAATATATTCAGGGGCATAGCGTGTGGCACTATTATATTCAGGGGCACAATGTGTGGCACTATTATATTCAGGGGCACAATGTGTGGCAGTATTATATTCAGGGGCACAATGTGTGGCAGGATTATATTCAGGGGCACAATGTGTGGCAGGATTATATTCAGGGGCACAATGTGTGGCAGTATTATATTCAGGGGCATAGCGTGTGGCACTATTATATTGAGGGGCACAATGTGTGGCAGTATTATATTCAGGGACACAATGTGTGGCACTATTATATTCAGGGGCACAATGTGTGGCACTATTATATTCAGGGGCACAATGTGTGGCACTATTATGTTCAGGGGCACAATGTGTGGCACTATTATATTCAGGGGCACAATGTGTGGCAGTATTATATTCAGGGGCACAGTCTCTGGCAGTAATAAAAAAATACAGGAAACAGTAGGTTTACATCCTCCAGACTTCAGTCATTTTGCCTATTTCCTTCATGGCACTGTGGCCACTAGGTGTGAACCAGTCCTCAGCGCTTTGCTTGGACATTTACCAGTGGTAGACCCGAATACGCGGACCCTCACTAAAAATAGTTGAGTACCCCTGCATTAGAGGGCCTCAAAGTTTACCAGCAATTTTTCACAAAAAGTAAAAAAAAATCTGAATTTCTCAGGGACCAGTTCAGTTTGAAGTGAATTTAAGGGGCATTGTCAAAAGGACATTCAGAAAGTTTGTTAACCCTTTAGGTATTTCACAAAAATAGAAGCAAAGTGGAGGGAGAAAGTCCAAAGTGTTCTTTTTTACACTAACAAATATTTTATTTTTACAAGTGATAAAAGGAGAAAAAGGCCTTCAAAATTTGTAACCCTATTTCTCCTGAATATTGAAGTACCCCAAATGCGGACAATAAGTGCTTTGCGGGTGCACATCATGGCTCAGAAGGGAAGGAGCAACATTTGGCTTTTGGAGAGAGAATTTGGCTGGAATAGTTTTTGGGGGCCATGTCGCACTTACAAAGCCCCCATGATGCCAGAACAGGGGAAACCCCCCACATATGACACCATTTTGGAAACTACTCTCCTCAAGGAATGTTATAAGGGGTGCAGTGAGCATTTACACCCCACAGGTGTTTGACACAACTTTGGAACAGTGGGCAGTGAAAATCAAAAATGAAAATTTTTACACTAAAATGTTGGTGTAACCCCTAACCAGGCTGTGTTTTCTAACCAGGGGGCCTCCAGCTGTTGCAAAGCTAGAACTTCCAGTATGCCTGGACAGTCAATGGCTGTCCGGCCATGCTGAGAGTTGTTTATGAGCAACAGCTGGAGGCTCCCTGTTTAGGAAACAGTGCTGTACGAGCCTTTTTTTAATAATTTTTTTTTTTTTGGGGGGGGGGGGGGGGGGGAGAGTAACTGTGTAAGGGTGTTTTACTCGTTATTTTGTGTCGGCTGTGTAGTGTAGTTTAGGTGTCTTTACAGTACCTACACACAGTTGGATTAACAACAAGTTTATTGCTACAAGTTTGAGGGAGCTACGGCTGATTTTCCACAACTCAAAGCGGGAAAGCAGGAAACTTACTGTAAACCTGCCCGTGTGCTCTAGCTGTTGCATAACTACAACTTCCAGCGTGCCCTTTGGCTGTCGGTGCATGCTGGGAGTTGTAGTTATGCAACAGCTAGAGGAAAAAAAAGTGCCACTAGCTGTTGCATAACTACAGCTCCCAGCATGCACGAACTGCCAAAGGGTATGCTGGGAGTTGTAGCTGTGTGCCTCCAGCTGTTGCTTAACTACAGCGCCCAGCATGCCTTTTGACTGGCCACACATGCTGGGTGTTGTAGTCATGCAACAGCTGCAGGCACTTTTTTCCTATCAAAAAGTGTGCCTCCAGCTCTTGCATAACTACAGCTCCCAGGATGCGCGGGCAGCCGAAGGGCATGCTGGGTGTTGTAGTTATGCAATAACTGGAGGCACACAACTACAACTTCCAGCATGTCCATTGGCTGTCTATGCATGCTGGGAGTTGTAGTTATGCAACAGCAGAAGGTACAAAGGTCTCACCTCCTGCTGCCTCCACTGCCCCACAACACTGACGTGCACCGACTCTCGCCCTCCGGACTAGGGACAAAGCAGGTGTCAGTGACACAACCCAGCAGGTGCCCCGATTGGTCGGTCGGTCCCGGCCGACCAGTCAGGGTGATCGCAAGGTAGCACCAGTGCCTCAGTTCTGCTTCATATGGGTGATTGGTGCTGTCTTGGATAGAAACAATCACCCTAATTTTCCGGGTCACCAGAGACCTGATTGGTCCCGAAGAGCTGTGATTTGCTGGTCAGAATTGACCAGCCAATCACGACGATCGCTGACATTGGGGGTCTTAGGACCTCCCTGGGTGATATGCCAGGATGGCTGCTGTTAGATAACAGCAGCAATCCCAGCCCAATCACTGCATCCGGAGACGTGGTGATCCCGGAACCCCATGTACAGTGCTGTGTGTGTGAAGTTAATCGATGTAGCGCCGTACATTTACGGCGCGAGTCCTTAAGGGGTTAAAGCATATTTGTCAGATTCCACAAAAGAATTAAAAAAAAAAACGAAATGTTACCCAGTATCTAATACAGATCAGGTACATATAATTTCTATGTGTCTAGCACCTATTTTTCTCTCACAAATACCTTCTTTCTCTTGTTCACTTGGTTTGTCATTGTGTGCTCTGGAAGGGGCGTGTCCTCACTCTACATGACTCATCTTCCTCTCTAAATGTGTGCTGTGCTGTGCTGGGTCTCTTTGTTTAATAACTGCAGACTGCTCTGTAACCCCCCTCCTCTTTGTTTTCATGCTGCAGTCTGATAGGAAAGGAGTGAGCACAGAGGAGTGCTAGTTCTGCCCTCACTTCCTGGACTTTGTCCCAGCCTGTGTTTCATCTGGGACAAAGATCTTGCTGCAGCCAGACAGGATTATGGGATTATGTTCTGGATGGTATGGGGACCCCTAGTGTTTTTTTTATAAGCCATGATTTCTTGGCCACGGCTACTTGAAAATTTTGAAAAAAAAATTTGACAATCAAGTTTGAAAAATAAAAGTTTTTAAAGTGTCAGCTGTAGCGTACACTGTGCATACCAGGAAAAGTCTCCTTTGAAGTGACTATTTGCACCTCTTTCTAAGAAACAACACAGCAACATTTTTTTAGACCAGCGACCTCCCCACACTTCAAAACATGAGGTCAGTAAAAAATTACTAATCACAAAGAATACAACTACACCTACATTAAGAAACCCACATATCCCAACAAAGACAGAGGAATGGCATACAGGTATTACCCCCCCCCCCCCCACACACACACACACACACATTACAATCCCAGATACACATCACACCCAACTCGCTCCACTCCAAGAATCCAAACACAACAGAACCGAGAACATCAATTATACCGACCGACCAAATCAATAACAGCACAAGGCCACCACCAACTCCCCAAATCTTCACCCCCAGGGACAACACCCGGCAACAGATATAATGTTTTAGCAAAATAACAAAGTTGATCATATGGTGAGCCCCTCAGGAAAGTTCTTACTTTTTTGCACTAGTGCTATTTGTGTCAGTCATTCTACTACTACCACACCCATTATACTACACCAGTCTCATATGTGTCAGTCGGGAGCCATGCTTATGGATTCAGGATGCTAAGGGAGTTGTGAACTAAAAAAAGTGTGTGAACCACTGCGTTAACATCTAACTTATCACAATATATAGTCCAGTTATTACAAGCATATGTTAGAGAAATTCCATCATACCTACTTTACACAAATCATTAAAATTATATCATGGGAACCAGGTTATCCCAGGAATCTTGAACACCTTGATCACGCACAAGGTATCCAAGCAGTGGCAAAGATATTTATCACTATGTAAAAAGAATAAAAACATATTTGATAAAAAAAAAGGATTTATTTTATCATATAATTATTTCATGTTTAAATCCGACTTATATCTCCAGAGTAGTGGTACAGCTATGGGCACCAGGTTTGCCCCCAACTTCACTAACATGTTCTTGGCAGGGAGGGGGGCGGGGGGGAAGAAGAAACCATTATTCCCAGACTGGGGGAAGTCCAGTGTCCTGGCATCATAATATTGATGACAAACTTACATGGTGCCACATTTCACTAGTGACTCAATAAGAACAGTACCATGGAAGAACCTCCAGCAATTGAGAATCCACACAGCTTATGGAGAATATATAGTAAACCAGATAATAGATTTGGTCAATTCTAACATTGCAGATTAAAGAAAAATCTCGAGGGCGATAAGAAAGCACAGATTACCCATTAACATAGAAAAGACTTCAATATGAGATCGGAGTGACAAGAAACCTACCCAGAGTCACATTTATCTGTACAATCACATAAGACTACCTGTGGATCCTTGAAGCAATAATTTCTTAGCCAGGATAGAAACAGTACCACGTTCCCCAGTCCTGCTTGAATTTTGGGAGTATGCCTTGCCTTAAGGCCATTGACCATTTTTTGAAATGGGTAAAAGGACATTCTAAAAAGTCATTGGCCTTAAGGCCATTGACTTTTTAGAAATGGGTAAAAGATATGAGAGATATCCCTATTTACTGCAGTTTCTCCAACACCCACCAACCAAGAAAAATAAAATTTGTCGTAGCCTCACCTGCGTGTAATACCAGACCATACTAATGTTAAGTTTTATATATAATCACAGGAGAAAAAGAAAAAAATCCAACACTGTCTCTTCAATCCTAGTAAGTGATACGTGCAGTAATGGAATCAGTGTTTGCAGTAAGGTTTGGTCCTATGAGCGGTACTACACGCTGAACAATGGAGAGCATAATGGAGTCACATAAAGAAGGAAGCGGAGCAACTCACCCAGGTAGTCAAAGACGATGCAGCTTGTCAGGTCACGATCAGATGACGTAGAAGCGAGGAGGCGGAATGCGGAACGGGGGTGCCCAACGCCTGATTCCCCCTGTTCCACCTTCCGCCATCCCGCTTCTACATCGCCTGATCATGACCTGACAAGCTGCATCATCTTTGACTACCTGGGTGAGTTGCTCCGCTTCTTTCTTTATGTGATTCCAATGTTAAGTTTTAGTTATGTGAGGTATGTTAGGTTTCCCAATGATTAGTACAAAGGATGGAATGAAATATCTGTCTTAAAGCTGAACACCAATGTGACTCTGAGAAGGTTTTACCGAACTTCAGTTCCCATTTACAAAAGTAAAAGTGTTTCACAAAACAGTTCATAAAATGTGCTAAAACCTTTCCATTTGGAAATTGGTGTGTTTAAAATGGCTAGAAGGTGAGATGGGAGGCAATGTTTCTTAAAGGGGTACTTGAGCTGGAGCTTGCACCGGGAGCTCGTGATTTCATAGCCCCACCCGCCCTCACGACCCGCTCCCTCAATGCAAGTCTATGAGAGGGGGCGTGATGGCTGTCACCCCCCCCCCCCCCCCCCATAGACTTGCATTGAGGGGGCATGACATCATAAGGGGGCGGGGCTATGATGTCACAAGCTCTCGGCACTGGCTCCAGTGTTCGGAACAGTTTGTTCCAAACGCTGAGCAGTGGAGTATCCCTTTAGAAGGATTAGATTTAAGATAATGCCAAGCCTGCAAATAAATGTAAAAATTGTAGATATGCAGGGAAAACTCAAATCACCGAGTTATTACAGTAGCAAAGGAGTGATCTATATGACACAGTGTCCATGTCAAAAACAGTACATAGGCAGAACTTTGCTTCTGTGGTAGACTTGGGGAATAAAGCCTTGTGGGGGTGTAGGGTAGTTGGGGTGTTGCTGTTCAGTATTATAAAGGGCGCTGTTAACGCTTGTCACTCATGACACCAGGGTGTGGGTTAAGACTCTGTAGTGATGCTGGGCCTATCGCCACCCTTCCCAAGAGCGATAGGAGAGTGTAAAATAAATGAATGGTCCACAGCAGTGCTGAACTTAAAACTTGCAGGAATCTTTACTGAAGATTTTCTGTACATGCAGTAACGGTAACAGTCCAGATAACAGAGTCTTTACAAACAGCACAGCAGTGATTGACAGTTGCTTAGGACCGGAAAGTTCTCTCAAAATTTGGAGGATTAGATTTGCATAGATCTGCTGGATTTTGGGGTTGGATTAGGTCCAGAGATCTTGCGGAGACAGCGGGGAATTGTAAGAACTATCCGTCTCTAGCGCAGGCTTAGGCCGCAAGGCTTTGGCCTAGTAATTGTCTTGTAAGCTGCGGAGGTCGTACCTTGTCCAGAATCAGCAACCCAAGAGAGAGACAAAATGGCGCAGCTCCCTTATATGGGCAGGGGCTGGCCGTTTTGGATTGGTCCATATCAGCTGTCACTCACCGTTACAATGGATTGTGGGTGATCACCTGACTAGAACCACCAAAGGTCTTTTAGCAAAACCATAGAGTTCTGTAACTCGGTCACATGACCCACAGGTCCTGCGATGCGATCAAGGTAAGAATATTAAATATACATCTTTACATTTATATTTACATTAATTCTAGCTAACTGAAGGGTGACAAGGGGTTAACTAAGGAAGAGGAACCCCACTGTTCCTAGGGACTCTGCCTTTGGGGACCTCACCACAAGGTAACGTATGCAATATGGTACCGGGACACCACAAACCCCCTTACTTAAAACAAGTTGACCCAGACGCCAGTCCCCTAAGGCAGAGGGACTAGGACTAGTCAGGATTACTAACTAAAATACACATCCTGACAAAATCTGAGTAAACATTAGACACCTTTAAATTCTCTGGATACTCTGACTAGCATTTTGACTAGACAATCATGAAGCTATCTAGACACTTTGAAGCTATCTAGACACTTTGAAGCTTACTATACATTTTGAAGCTTACTAAACATTGATGAAGCTATCTAACCTTTAGTTTCTAGCTCCTTGGAAATTTTTATAGCTCTATATACATTTGCGAGGCTAACTAGACATTAGTACAGCTCTCTATACCTTTAGCTTAGAGCTGAATAAACATTTTTGAAATCTCACCACATTTTCTTTCGTTTTGCCATGATGAGTCACCTGTTAGTACACAGAAGGGTATATTGGCTTGCCTGAGGCTCTCTACCAATAAGGTTAGCTACTAGGGTCTATTGGCTACACGCTACTTACCCCTAGAACACAACAGTATCACCTTACCTAGGTTACCTTTAGAAATACGTGTTTAATTTTAAGCTCGCAAGAGCACCTACTGGCCAGGTAGAGCATCTCACACACGTAATAAAGAGAAGAGAAATATGAGTGTACCTAACAGTGGAAGCAATTGAATATCAATAGGCTACAATACCTAAGTGTTTCTTGAATGTGAGATATATTTTTGTTTTTGTGTATGTACTGAAGAAGACTGAGGTAGTACATATACGTGAGCTATTTAGTACTATGTACTATTTAGTACTGCTTAATAGTTAGTCTTGCTATCTTAAGAGTAGTTTTTTTTATGAAAGGTGCTAGCGATTGGCGACTGGAATGCTACTCTCGGAGAAGCCGGGAGAGTCACCTATTTAGCAACTACTAAAACACCTTTTTTAGTATTTCTATACATTTGTATGTACATGTGTACAAGAATTATTTACGGTTTTTGTTTTTGGTGTACATGTGCATCTAGCAGACAATTTTCCATGTACAACCTTTACTTACTTTTTATGTACACAGACACAAAGCTATCTATTTTGTGTACAAGGACCATATACATTTTTATTATACAGCCTTACATATTTATTAACACTCCAACAAGGTTCAGGCGCATACACCTGTTAAGTGCAAATTTTAGCAAGAAAGTCTCATAAATATAGAGGTATATATACAAACGAATGTGTAAGGATCTGCAGTCCACCTACACTAGGAGTCTATGTTTCACGGCTGCCACAAATCAACCGGGCACAAAACTTACGAATCTCCTACTGGCTAGGAGTCTCTTGACCTGATGGTCAGGCACAAAGCTTAATGGTTGCGTTGCTGAACTTGGAACTGGAACAATCTTAGCATAGTCCTGCTAGGCACAGTTTCTTGAACTTGGTTACTGAAAAACAAAAGTGGTTAGCACAGACAAACAATAGACATTACTTTACAGTCCTTCAGAAAATATTCCTCCGAACTCTTCTTGTGCCTCTTGTAGTTCCACTACACCTTCCAGCATCTGGAGCAGGCAAGGAGTTAATGTAACTCTCCCACACTACATTAGTGAGAGTAGAATGGGTAACAGTAGGATTCAAAGTGACCAGAGGTTTACTGGTCGGGATCAAGGTTGGTGCATAAGGTTTTAGCCCCACCTCCATGCCAGGAGTGGGCCAGAGCACTTTCGTTGGTACCCTGGAAGCAGGCAAACTCTCCACGTCGGAAGAGGGCCTTGGTACATATGTTGGTACCGGTGCAGGAGGCAAACTCTAATTGCTCCGAGAGGGCCTAGGTACATACGTTGGTACCTCTGGAACAGACAAACTCATTGCTCCAAGAGGGTCTAGGTACGGTCTTTGGTGCCCGCAATTTGGGTTTACTTTCTTGGTCTTGAGCAGGTCTTGGCACTTTGCTGTATGAAGAAGATTACTAATGCTGTAGAGGCTCCTCCTCCTTGAGTACGTTGGTGGAGGCATCAGGGGCAGACCATTTCGGCCTCAGGTTGAAGGGATCCGATTCCCAATCTGTAGACAGAAAGTAATTGAAGGGAAGCTGTGTTGGGGCCGTTTGTCTTGTGACCGCAGCAGCCCATTCTCCACGCAGGCTCTGGACGTGGGTGTACTCCACTATCACACCCACCTCCAGAGAGTAGAACTTTTTGTGAAGATATGGCCTCTGTACTGCTCGCCGGTTTACGAGGATGGTTTGCCCTGTGTGGCAATCTAGGAGTATCCAAAAACCTCTGACCTTGTCGAAGTTGGCCACAGTTGCTCTTCGTCGTTCTAAAGGCTCCTCCCCTTCTCGGGGGGTGATCCCACTTGTGGATGTAGAGTGCTTCCATTTCTTTAGTATTCTCCTGATAATTAATTCTTTGCTCAGGAGGCAAATGTACATGCTTTGGGGCGTACAGTTCTCTGTGTCGGGCCTTTAATTTGTCCATCAACTCAGCCAATTCGCCTTCCAGACGGGCCCTTTCTCTTTTTGCGGTTGGAATTGCTGGGAGTGGCTTCCCAGGTATAGGTTGTAGAACCGCGTCCATATACTCTGAGTCCCGGCTCGTCCCCAAAAATTCACTGGGGCAAATCTGGTCAGCACGGTCGTGCACGTGGCAAGCTGGATAGGGGTATTTCAGCTTCAAGGCTGGAGGAGGAAGAAAAGGCCGCCAATGGCGGGGTACTCACTGCAGACTCCTCCGATGGGATTTCATCCGACGAGCCCCAAGTTCTGTGGTAAGGGGACAATCTCACCGGTGATGCACCTCCAGATGTCCCTGCGCTCTCTGCTGGAGGTGTGTCTGGCCAATCGTCATCATCATCATTGTCCTCTAATGACAACCATTGCAGGCGGTCGGCAAGTTCCTGGAACAGTTGGGCTGCGACCGCCACAACTTTCCGATGCTCCGGCGCCATTTTGCTGTTCTCACCACGTGGAACGCTGCTCTCCTCCATGTCTGTATTCTCCAGCTCCTTGTGCAGACTGAAGAGGTCGCTGTGCAGGGTGTCCTTTATACTGGGCTTCCACAAAATGGTGGCCGGCAGGAAGGACGTCATCGGTGCAGCCCCGACTTCCTGTCCTCCCAGAAACGACTCCTCTGTTTCCAAGTTCCCTTTCGGCTGTGACACAGCCACTTGATAGACTTGGGGAATAAAGCCTTGTGGGGGTGTAGGGTAGTTGGGGTGTTGCTGTTCAGTATTATAAAGGGCGCTGTTAACCCTTGTCACTCGTGACACCAGGGTGAGGGTTAAAACTCTGTAGTGATGCTGGGCCTATCGCCACCCTTCCCAAGAGCGATAGGTGAGTGTAAAATAAATGGATTGTCCACAGCAGTGCTGAACTTAAAACTTGCAGGAACTTTACTAAAGATTTTCTGTACATGCAGTAACGGTAACAGTCCAGATAACAGAGTCTATATAGACAGCACAGCAGTGACTGACAGTTGCTTAGGACCGGAAAGTTCTCTTAAAATTTGGAGGATTAGATTTGCATAGAGCCGCTGGATTTAGGGGTTGGATTAGGTCCAGAGATCTTGCGGAGACAGCGAGGAATTGTAAGAACTATCCGTCTCTAGCGCAGGCTTAGGCCGCAAGGCTTTGGCCTAGTAATTGTTTTGTAAGCTGCGGAGGTCCTACCTCGTCCAGAATCAGCAACCCAAGAGAGAGACAAAATGGCGCAGCTCCCTTATATGGGCAGGGGCTAGCCGTTTTGGATTGGTCCATATCAGCTGTCACTCACCGTTACAATGGATTGTGGGTGATCACCTGACTAGAACCACCAAAGGTCCTTCAGCAAAACCATAGAGTTCTGTAACCCGATCACATGACCCGCAGGTCCTGCAACGCGAACAAGGTAAGAATATTAAATATACATCTTTACATTTATATTTACATTCATTCTAGCTAACTGAGGCGTGACGAGGGGTTAACTAAGGAAGAGGAACCCCACTGTTCCTAGGGACTCTGACTTTGGGGACCTCACCACAAGGTAACGAATGTAATACGGTACTGGGACACCACACTTCCATTTAGGGACTGGTCATTTCTGATGTATACTGTACGCTTGAATAGCGACCATGAACGTGGACACACCTTATTGTAGTAGTGCTGGGTTTTTAACCTTTTTGTTTTTGGCTCAGATTTACCATTTTCAACAATTAAAAGGCTGCGTTTTATTTTTGGTTTCTAGTGAGATTAAAAAGTGAATTTTTGTGTCTTTTAACAGAGTTGCTGTAGTCTATTAGTGTGTTATATCCACCCCCCATTTGGGTCTTTTTTTGAGCCTTTAGAAAGATTTTTAGTCACATTCTAAGTTATTCAGAATGCATTTTTATATATACTTGCACATTTTATGTAGAGTTTTATGCATATGTTTACATACTTGATTTTATATCCTATAGTAATGCACCACTGGTGTTATATTCTTCCAATTCCGTATATATGATCTACTTCATTAGGACAAATGTAAAAGAAATAAGAGTACTTTATTTTCACAAATAAAAATCCAGTCTATGTTTTACTTCCTAGGGCATATAATTATACTATTGCAGCTACTGAGGAAGGGGCCTATGGGGGCCCCAAACATGTCAAGTGCAAGCATTGCCACACTCTTGTGCCAGCTGACTTATCTACATTCATTACATTACTTTATCCGCACCATTGCTGTCCTTTTGAAATTAACCCCTTAAGGACAGAGGGTTTTTCCGTTTTTTGCATTTTCATTTATTCCTCATCACCTTCTAAAAATCATAATGCTTTCAATTTTGCACCTAAAATTCCATATTATGGCTTATTTTTTGCGCCACCAATTCTACTTTGCAGTGACAGTCATTTTACCAAAATATACGCGGAAAAAAAAATTAATTGTGAGACAAAAATGAAGAAAAAATAACATTTTGTAACTTTTGGGGGCTTCCGTTTCTACGCAGTGCATTTATCGGTAAACATGACTCTTATCTTTATTCTGTAGGTCCATACGGTTAAAATGATACTCTACTTATACAGGTTTGATTTTGTATTACTTCTAAAAAAAATCATAACTACATGCAGGAAAATGTATGTTTAAAATTGTCATCTTCTGACCCCTATAACTTTTTATTTTTCCGCGTACGGGCCGGTATGGGGCAAATTTTTTGTGCCATGATCTGAAGTTTTTATCGGTACCATTTTTATATTGATCGGACTTTTTGAATCGCTTTTTATTCATTTTTGCATGATATAAAAAGTGACCAAAAATACGCTTTTTTGGACTTTGGAATTTTTTTGCGTGTACGCCATTGACTGTGCAGTTTAATTAACAATTTATTTTTATAGCTCAGACATTTCCACACGCGGCGATACCACATATGTTTATTTTTACTTTTATTTACACAGGTTTTTTTAACTGGGAAAAGGGGGTGATTCTTACTTTTATTAGGGATCTTTATTAACTTTTGAATCAACTTTTAAATGATCTTTATTATCTTTTGAATCAACTTTGATCAACTTTGAACGCTGGGTCTAAAGGGTTAATATCGCGTGGCACAATGATCGGTGCTGCACTCTATTAGCCCAGGGTCCTGGCTGTCATTAGCCACCGGGACTGATCCGATATGATGCGGAGTCGTGGCCTGACCCCGCGTTTTATACCGGTACAGGTACGCCCTGCGTCCTTAAGAGGTTTAAGGGGTACTCCCCTGGAAAACATTTTTTTAAATAAACTGGTGTCAGAAAGTTATACAGATTTGTAAATTACTTCTAGTAATAAATCTTAATCCTTCCTGTACTTATCAGCTGTTGTATACTCCAGAGGAAGTTCTTTTCTTTTTTAAGTCCAATCTTAGAAAGAACAAAGGCAGACACCTACATAAGAGACTATACCTCAAAGAGGTAAGTAATGTGCATGATAGAAGCACCACCAAAAATACAGAAAAAATTATGCACAAATAAACAGAGAATAGAAGAAAGTTAACAAAATCTTTATTAAAGTGTATCATTGATTAAAAAACAATAGTACAAATACATAATAAAAACAAGGCACCGAAAAAGACTACAGATGGGTAGGTGAGGACTGGAACTAAGTATAGAGAGGTAATAAATATAAATATGAGGTCAAAGGGCAATATGAGTAAATATCAGAAGTGAAGACGCACCAAATTGCTGCTGAACGCAAGCACGAGGGCAAGGAGAAAATAAACAAAGGGATCAGACCCAAGGACCAGAGGGAACAAATATGCCAGACCTTACCTACCAACCCCAACGATCGTTTCACCACTAAATGGCTTCCTCAGGGGGTGTGGGGTGTGAAGAACAAAGGCACTCACCCTGTGCTGTGAAAAACTTCTTCTTTATTTCTTAAAATCACACATCAAAGCAGGATAGTGGCATCTTGCCGCAACGAGTTCAGAATGCCAGTGTGTAAGATAGTTGGTGACAGCTGTTTCCTTCCCAAAGGAACTTCAACAGATGTGTAGATCTGTTTGTGTTAATCTGTTTGCGCAAAATCATGTACATGTACGTGGTGATGAGGGCTGACTTACATGTACCTGATCATTTTAAACTGTCACAGCCCCGCCAGGTGTGCTGCACAGCCAAGCATCCCTGAAGCCAGCCAGGGACCAATCGCAGAGGTCCCTGGCCGGCGATCGCTTCTGTTGGTCAGACAGACTAATGGAAGCAATATTTTTTTTGGGGGGTCTCCTCCTTCCCCTCTCCTCCGTTGCTTCACAGAGTGAAGCGATTGGAGGAGAGGGAGGCCCCGTCGGAGGAGGCCAGCCGCAGCTGCGCTCTGATCCTGAGTTAACCCTATAGACAGTGGGGGTCACTGTGACCGCAGCGTCTATAAGGGTTACAGATGGAGGGAATGTTGCCATGGCAACCAGAGGCCTGACAATGGCCTCTGTTGTCATGGCAACAGAAGCTGATCAGCCTCTACCTAAAGTAGAGTCTGATCTGCTATCTTATGCCTATCAGTGTAAAACTGAGAGGCATAGGCATAATTCAGTGGAGTACAGATGTGTATTCCACTGAATTATGTGTATGATAGTAAAAGAAAATTTAAGAAAATGTAAAATTAAACAAAATTTTTTATATATATATGAAATAAATTATTGTAACGGCCCAGACAGGGGACTGGAGGTGGATCCACTGGACCAGAGGAGTGATGGCGTGGGCCGTACCCAGGGAATGGAATCTAAGGCGCTACTGGTCTTCACCAGAGCCCGCCGCAATGCGGGATGGTCTTGCTGCGGCAGGTAGCCCCCAGGTCATTCCACCAGATAGCGACTCAACCCCTCTGGTTGCTGAGATAGCGCGGTACAGGAGGAACAGGCAGAAGCGTAGTCATACGTAGCAAAGGTCAGGGCAGGCGGCACAAGATCAGAAGCGGTAGTCCCTAGCAACAGGTCTAGGCAGGCAGCACGGGTTCAGAGGCGGTGGTAATGGGCAAGGGTCGGCAACAGGCAGGGAACACTTTAATAACAGGGAACGCTTTCTCTTGGCACAAGGCACAAAGATCCGGCAAGGGCAGGAAGGGGCAGGAACCATTTATAGGAGACTTTGGGCCAGGCACCAATTAATGGTGCGCTGGCCCTTCAAATTTCATGAAGCCAGCGCGCGCCCTAGAGAGCCGGGACACAGAGGGGAGACGAGGAGCTGCAGAAGGTAGGGGACAGTGTCGGGATGTTGTGCGTGAGCGGGAACCTCCCACCACGCTAACCGCATCCCCGTCGGGGATCACTCTGCGCTCCCGGTCAGCATGTCTGACCGGGACGCGCAAGGACTTAGTGAACCGGGACAGGGGCAGTGAGCGGTCCAGGAGCGGGGACCGGACCGGAGTGCACACTGTAACAGTAACCCCCCCCCCCCCCCGAGGGTCTCCCCCTCTTCTTGGTGCCCAGAAACCTGAGGATAAGGTTGCGGTCCAAGATGTTCTCCTCCGGTTCCAAAGACCTCTCCTCAGGACCTCAGCCTTCCCAGTCAACCAAAAAAAAAAATAATCTTCTCCCCCGGATCAACTTGGAAGCCAGGATTTCTTTGACAGAGAAAATGTCTGACGTGCCGGCCACTGGACTAGGAGTGGTGACCTTGGGGGAGAACCGGTTAAAGATAGCTGGCTTGAGGAGGGAGACATGGAATGAGTTAGGTATCCTAAGAGTGGAGGGAAGATGAAGCTGGTACGCCACAGTGTTAATTTTTCTTTTAATCTTGTAGGGACCCAAGTAACGGGGTCCTAGTTTGTAACTTGGTACCCTAAAACGGATGTATTTGGCTGAGAGCCATACTCTGTCACCTGGAGAAAACACAGGAGGGGCCCTGAGTTTCTTGTCCGCTTGGGATTTCATGCGGGCCGAAGCTTTAAGAAGAGCGGTGCGAGTCTCTCGCCAAATGGAGGAAAAATCCTGGATGAGCCCATCAGCTGCAGGAACAGAAGAAGAGGAAGACAACGGCAGAGGGGGTAGAGGATGGCGTCCGTAGACCACGAAAAACGGTGATTTGTTGGAGGCGGAGGAATTCCTGTAGTTATAAGAGAATTCCGCCCAAGGAAGAAGTCAGCCCAATCATCATGACGTGAAGATACAAAATGGCGTAGATATTCCCCCAAGACTTGGTTTACGCGTTCCACTTGGCCGTTAGTTTGGGGGTAATGAGAGGACGAGAAATCTAATTTCACTTTGAACCATCCACACAGAGCTCTCCAGAATTTAGAAACAAATTGCACCCCACGATCAGAGACAATATGCAGAGGAAGACCGTGAAGGCGAAAAATGTGTAACAAAAAATGTTTCGCCAGCAGAGGCGCAGAAGGTAATCCTGGTAGGAGTATGAAGTGTGCCATTTTAGAGAAACGGTCAACAACGACCCAAATGACCGTCATACCCTGGGAAGGAGGAAGGTCAGTCACAAAGTCCATGGCGATGTGAGACCATGGGGTCTCAGGAACAGGAAGAGGTTGGAGCAGCCCAGCCGGCTTTTGACGAGGCGACTTGTCCCGTGCGCAGATTGTACAGGCTTGAACAAACTCAAATACATCCTTAGCCATAGTGGGCCACCAATATCTTCGGGAGATTAGTTGAAGGGTCTTTTGGACACCTGGATGACCCGCCAGCAAGGAAGAGTGCCCCCATTTAAGGACTTCCATCTGTTGGCTAGGAGGTACAAAGGATTTACCCGGAGGGAGAAGACGAAGATCCACAGGTGCCACGACAATAAGGTGCTCAGGTGGAATTATATGTTGTGGAGTAACCTCTTCACCCACTACATCAGCAGAGCGGGAGAGGGCATCTGCCCTAATGTTCTTGCTAGCTTGACGTAAGTGGATCTCAAAGTTGAAGCGAGCAAAGAACAGGGACCAACGAGCTTGTCGTGGGTTGAGCCTCTGTGCGGACTGGAGATAGGCAAGATTTTTGTGGTCTGTGTAAATGCAAAAAGGAAGGATGGAGCCCTCGAGAAGATGCCTCCACTCTTCGAGTGCCAATTTAATGGCCAGCAACTCCCTGTCTCCAATGGAATAGTTCCTCTCGGCTGGGGTGAAGGTCTTAGAGAAATAACCGCAAGTTAAGGTCTTGCCCTTAGATGATTTCTGGGTGAGAACAGCTCCAGCTCCTATGGAAGAGGCATCCACTTCCAAGGAAAAGGGCTTAGCGGGGTCAGGCCTGGAAAGCACAGGTGTGGAGGCGAAGGCAATCTTTAGCGACTGGAAGGCCTCTTCAGCCTGAGAAGGCCAGGATTTTGGACTAACCCCTTTCTTGGTCAAGGCCACAATAGGAGACACCAGGGTAGAGTAGCGTGGAATGAATTGCCTGTAATAATTAGCGAAACCCAGAAATCTTTGAATAGCACAAAGT
The DNA here is from genome assembly GCF_029499605.1 of Hyla sarda. Lineage (NCBI taxonomy): Eukaryota > Metazoa > Chordata > Amphibia > Anura > Hylidae > Hyla > Hyla sarda. The sequence continues at coordinate 151,284,510 of NC_079197.1, forward strand.
CCAGAGGGGCGTGGCCAGTCCAGGACCGCGGAGAGTTTAGCCGGGTCCATCCGTAAGCCCTGGGCGGAGATGATGTACCCTAGGAAGGGCAGACTGGACTGTTCGAAGAGACACTTCCCGATCTTGGCGTAGAGGCGATTTTTTCTGAGGCGGGACAGAACTTGGCGTACATGTACCCGGTGTAGATCAAAGTTTGGGGAGAAAATGAGAATGTCGTCAAGGTATACGACCACGCAGGTGTAAAGCAAATCTCTAAAAATGTCATTGACAAATTCTTGAAATATGGCAGGTGCATTGCAGAGACCAAAGGGCATCACCAGATATTCGAAATGGCCATCCCGCATGTTGAAGGCGGTCTTCCACTCGTCACCCTCTCTGACTGCTGAGACACAATTAGCTCCTAGCAGGCTATAACTACCCCTCCCCCTTACTACAATAATTAATTAAATAATAACTGACACAACAACAATTTAACTTTTCCGTGGGTGGGGATCGGCCACAGCTTTATTTATAAAATTACTTATATAAATAACAATTTAACTGTAACAAAGACACCGATTGGCTTCTTACCAACCCGAGAGGTGCTGCCACACCGTCCTGTGTGGAGGTCTACCCCGGGTTGACCCCGCTTTCACCGTCTTCTTACCGCCAAGCTGTGACTTACAATAAACAGAGATACAAAAAAGGGAGGGAGGGAGGGCAAAACTCTGGGTCCTGGGCAGATTGAGGGGGGAAGGGAGGCACCACAGCTATAAATACCCAGGGGAGGGCCCCTGAAAGCCCGGGAAACTATTGAACCCCTGATTGGTGCACTCCTTCCCCCCACCCATGGGACATACCACTATAGCCACTGGCAAGTTTTACAGGTGGGGGGAGGGGGCTAAAACATTGCCTGTATATTTCTTAACTCCTTACTGCTCACCAGTCAGGGGGCAAGCTAAGCTAGTTATGCACAGCTTGCCCCTCCAGACTGCTGAGACACAATTAGCTCCTAGCAGGCTATAACTACCCCTCCCCCTTACTACAATAATTAATTAAATAATAACTGACACAACAACAATTTAACTTTTCCGTGGGTGGGGATCGGCCACAGCTTTATTTATAAAATTACTTATATAAATAACAATTTAACTGTAACAAAGACACCGATTGGCTTCTTACCAACCCGAGAGGTGCTGCCACACTGTCCTGTGTGGAGGTCTACCCCGGGTTGACCCCGCTTTCACCGTCTTCTTACCGCCACGGAGGAGCCCAGTTAGCCCTACACTGGGCTCCGACCCCCACCCAAGAGATACTGGATAGCCAACACCTGGGGCCACCTCAGCCCCCCGGACACACACAACACATTTCCTCTCCAGGAAATCCGCTCAATACATTTCCTCTCCAGGAAATTCGCCCAACACTTTTCCTCTCCAGGAAATCAGCCCAACACTTTTCCTCTCCAGGAAATCAGAGGTACCTGCCGCCAGGACCATTTTTTTTTTTTTTTATTAAATAACTCGTGTGAACTCCACTCTCAGACTCGCCCATACAGCGAAGAGTGCCGCAGCACTCGTACCACCTTGTGGAAAGCCGCTCTCAAAACAAAAACACATATGGGAAAAATCAAACTGGGCAAAAATAGCAACACAACATGCAGATCGCCCGCGCCCCATGCACAGCGCTACCCTCTCCGGAAACCCAGCCACCCCCGCCGGCCCCGATACAAAAAGAGAGCAAATCCCGAACTCACAAAAACCCCATCCTATCAAAGAAAAGCCAAAACCCAAAACAGACAAAAAACCTGGAACTGAATAATCGGGGGCGGGGAGCAAAAGAAAAAGGGGGAGGGGCCCCACCACCGCCCAGGCAACAATAGGAGGACAATGGAAAAAACAGTCATCCGCGGACCCTCATGCAGCACAAGCTGCGTGACCCCGATCGCCTAAGCAGTCTCGGACCGACGGGCCTTTTTTAAAATTTATTTATTTATTTATTTTTTACTTTTTCCGTGAAACCACAAGATAGGCACCCAAAAACACAGACACCCAAGTCCCATGGAAGGGGACGAGGAGAAAGGAAGTGCCCCATCCACATAGCCCCGAAAAAAGCTAACGCAAAACCTCGGATCAGAGAAAACGACGCAAAAGCGACAACCAAAAAACCCGACCCGCAGCCGCCGCCAAGCGACCCAAAAACTGATAGGAAAAACCGGTCGCCGACAGCACGGCCACCCACTCACGGGCCCAGCCCCTAGGTATACACCAACCGCAAAACAGAAAAGAAAACACCCCCGCCATGTGCCATGCGGCAACCGCACCCCACTGGATCGCAGCACAGCGGGAAAGCCACCCAATTTTTTATTTTTATTTTTTTATTTATTTATTTATTTATTTATTTTTATTAGCAGGTGATTCACATGAACAGGTGAAGATACCCAGCGTCACATACTAAGAATGTCATTTGGATTCACGGAGAACACCGTCCAAATCTCGAACCTCCTTGGAGAGGTGACACAGCAGTTAACGTCCGTTAACACAACCTATTAAAACGAAATAGGAAATCAAACATCAGAGCCTCGTAAGGTTACCACAAGGGGCATTCCAGGTATGAAAAACAAATCCCCTATCCACAGACCATTGGGAACCTCCGGGACCCTCCTCGGCTGTAGACATCCCGGCCTCCACACCAACACCAACCACTCGCAAGCGCCTTACCGTGAGTCGCAGGACCCACTGTTACGCCGAGCGCTCCGGGTCCCCGCTCCTCCCCGGAGCGCTCGCTTCACTCTCCCCGCTGCAGCGCTCCGGTCAGATCCACTGACCCGGGGCGCTGCGATTCCGCTGCCAGCCGGGATGCGATTCGCGATGCGGGTAGCGCCCGCTCGCGATGCGCACCCCGGCTCCCGTACCTGACTCGCTCTCCCTCGGTCCTGTCCCGGCGCGCGCGGCCCCGCTCCCTAGGGCGCGCGCGCGCCGGGTCTTTGCGATTTAAAGGGCCACTGCGCCGCTGATTGGCGCAGTGATTCCAATTAGTGTCTTCACCTGTGCACTTCCCTATATCACCTCACTTCCCCTGCACTTCCTTGCCGGATCTTGTTGCCATTGTGCCAGTGAAAGCGTTCCTTGTGTGTTCCTAGCCTGTGTTCCAGACCTCCTGCCGTTGCCCCTGACTACGATCCTTGCTGCCTGCCCCGACCTTCTGCTACGTCCGACCTTGCTTCTGTCTACTCCCTTGTACCGCGCCTATCTTCAGCAGCCAGAGAGGTTGAGCCGTTGCTAGTGGATACGACCTGGTCACTACCGCCGCAGCAAGACCATCCCGCTTTGCGGCGGGCTCTGGTGAAAACCAGTAGTGGCTTAGAACCGATCCACTAGCACGGTCCACGCCAATCCCTCTCTGGCACAGAGGATCCACTACCTGCCAGCCGGCATCGTGACAGTAGATCCGGCCATGGATCCCGCTGAAGTTCCTCTGCCAGTTGTCGCTGACCTTACCACGGTGGTCGCCCAGCAGTCACAACAGATAGCGCAACAAGGCCAACAGCTGTCTCAACTGACCGTTATGCTACAGCAGTTACTACCACAGCTTCAGCAGTCATCTCCTCCACCGGCTCCTGCACCTCCTCCGCAGCGAGTGGCCGCTCCTGGTCTACGCCTATCCTTGCCGGATAAATTTGATGGGGACTCTAAGTTTTGCCGTGGCTTTCTTTCCCAATGTTCCCTGCATCTGGAGATGATGTCGGACCTGTTTCCCACTGAAAGGTCTAAGGTGGCTTTCGTAGTCAGCCTTCTGTCTGGAAAAGCCCTGTCTTGGGCCACACCGCTCTGGGACCGCAATGACCCCGTCACTGCCTCTGTACACTCCTTCTTCTCGGAAATCCGAAGTGTCTTTGAGGAACCTGCCCGAGCCTCTTCTGCTGAGACTGCCCTGTTGAACCTGGTCCAGGGTAATTCTTCCGTTGGCGAGTATGCCGTACAATTCCGTACTCTTGCTTCAGAATTATCCTGGAATAATGAGGCCCTCTGCGCGACCTTTAAAAAAGGCCTATCCAGCAACATTAAAGATGTTCTGGCCGCACGAGAAATTCCTGCTAATCTACATGAACTTATTCACCTAGCCACTCGCATTGACATGCGTTTTTCCGAAAGGCGTCAGGAACTCCGCCAAGATATGGACTCTGTTCGCACGAGGCGTTTCTTCTCCTCGGCTCCTCTCTCCTCTGGTCCCCTGCAATCTGTTCCTGTGCCTCCCGCCGTGGAGGCTATGCAGGTCGACCGGTCTCGCCTGACACCTCAAGAGAGGACACGACGCCGTATGGAGAACCTCTGCCTGTACTGTGCTAGTACCGAACACTTCCTGAGGGATTGTCCTATCCGTCCTCCCCGCCTGGAAAGACGTACGCTGACTCCGCACAAAGGTGAGACAGTCCTTGATGTCTACTCTGCTTCTCCACGTCTTACTGTGCCTGTGCGGATGTCTGCCTCTGCCTTCTCCTTCTCTACTGTGGCCTTCTTGGACTCTGGATCTGCAGGAAATTTTATTTTGGCCTCTCTCGTCAACAAGTTCAACATCCCAGTGACCAGTCTCGCCAGACCCCTTTACATCAATTGTGTAAACAATGAAAGATTGGACTGTACCATACGTTTCCGCACGGAGCCCCTTCTTATGAGCATCGGATCTCATCACGAGAGGATTGAACTTTTGGTCCTCCCCAATTGCACCTCGGAAATTCTCCTTGGACTTCCCTGGCTTCAACTTCATTCCCCAACCCTGGATTGGTCCACTGGGGAGATCAAGAGTTGGGGGTCCTCTTGTTCCAAGAACTGTCTAAAACCGGTTCCCAGTAACCCTTGCCGTAACTCTGTGGTTCCTCCAGTAACCGGTCTCCCTAAGGCCTATATGGACTTCGCGGATGTTTTCTGCAAAAAACAAGCTGAGACTCTACCTCCTCACAGGCCTTATGATTGTCCTATCGACCTCCTCCCGGGCACTACTCCACCCCGGGGCAGAATTTATCCTCTCTCTGCCCCAGAGACTCTTGCCATGTCTGAATACGTCCAGGAGAATCTAAAAAAGGGCTTTATCCGTAAATCCTCCTCTCCTGCCGGAGCCGGATTTTTCTTTGTGTCCAAAAAAGATGACTCCCTACGTCCTTGCATTGACTACCGCGGTCTTAATAAAATCACGGTTAAGAACCGCTACCCCTTACCCCTCATCTCTGAACTCTTTGATCGCCTCCAAGGTGCCCACATCTTTACTAAATTGGACTTAAGAGGCGCCTATAACCTCATCCGCATCAGAGAGGGGGATGAGTGGAAAACGGCATTTAACACCAGAGATGGACACTTTGAGTATCTGGTCATGCCCTTTGGCCTGTGCAACGCCCCTGCCGTCTTCCAAGACTTTGTTAATGAAATTTTTCGTGATCTGTTATACTCCTGTGTTGTTGTATATCTGGACGATATCCTAATTTTTTCTGCCAATCTAGAAGAACACCGCCAGCATGTCCGTATGGTTCTTCAGAGACTTCGTGACAATCAACTCTATGCCAAAATTGAGAAATGTCTGTTTGAATGCCAATCTCTTCCTTTTCTAGGATATTTGGTCTCTGGCCAGGGACTACAGATGGATCCAGACAAACTCTCTGCCGTCTTAGATTGGCCACGCCCCTCCGGACTCCGTGCTATCCAACGCTTTTTGGGGTTCGCCAATTATTACAGGCAATTTATTCCACATTTTTCTACCGTTGTGGCTCCTATCGTGGCTTTAACCAAAAAAAATGCTGATCCCAAGTCTTGGCCTCCTCAAGCAGAAGACGCCTTTAAACGACTCAAGTCTGCCTTTTCTTCGGCTCCCGTGCTCTCCAGACCTGACCCTTCCAAACCCTTCCTATTGGAGGTTGATGCCTCCTCAGTGGGAGCTGGAGCTGTTCTTCTACAAAAAAATTCTTCCGGGCATGCTGTCACTTGTGGTTTTTTCTCTAGGACCTTCTCTCCAGCGGAGAGGAACTACTCCATCGGGGATCGAGAGCTTCTAGCCATTAAATTAGCACTTGAGGAATGGAGGCATCTGCTGGAGGGATCAAGTTTTCCTGTTATTATCTACACCGACCACAAGAACCTCTCCTACCTCCAGTCTGCCCAACGGCTGAATCCTCGCCAGGCCCGGTGGTCTCTGTTCTTTGCCCGATTTAATTTTGAGATTCACTTTCGTCCTGCCGATAAGAACATTAGGGCCGATGCTCTCTCTCGTTCCTCGGATGCCTCAGAAGTTGAACTCTCTCCGCAACACATCATTCCACCTGACTGCCTGATCTCCACTTCTCCTGCCTCCATCAGGCAAACTCCTCCAGGAAAGACCTTTGTTTCTCCACGCCGACGCCTCGGAATCCTCAAATGGGGTCACTCCTCCCATCTCGCAGGTCATGCGGGCATCAAGAAATCTGTGCAACTCATCTCCCGCTTCTATTGGTGGCCGACTCTGGAGACGGATGTTGTGGACTTTGTGCGAGCCTGCACTATCTGTGCCCGGGATAAGACTCCTCGCCAGAAGCCCGCTGGTTTTCTTCATCCCCTGCCTGTCCCCGAACAGCCTTGGTCTCTGATTGGTATGGATTTTATTACTGATTTACCCCCTTCCCGTGGCAACACTGTTATTTGGGTGGTCGTTGATCGATTCTCCAAAATGGCACATTTCATCCCTCTTCCTGGTCTTCCTTCTGCGCCTCAGTTGGCTAAACAATTTTTTGTACACATTTTTCGTCTTCACAGGTTGCCTACGCAGATTGTCTCGGATAGAGGCGTCCAATTCGTGTCTAAATTCTGGAGGGCTCTCTGTAAACAACTCAAGATTAAATTAAATTTTTCTTCTGCATATCATCCCCAGTCCAATGGACAAGTAGAAAGAATTAACCAGATCTTGGGTGATTATTTGCGACATTTTGTTTCCTCCCGCCAGGATGACTGGGCAGATCTCCTTCCATGGGCCGAATTCTCGTATAACTTCAGGGTCTCTGAATCTTCCTCCAAATCCCCATTTTTCGTGGTGTACGGCCGTCACCCTCTTCCCCCCCTCCCTACCCCCTTGCCCTCTGGTCTGCCCGCTGTGGATGAAATTTCTCGTGACCTTTCCATCATATGGAGAGAGACCCAAAATTCTCTCTTACAGGCTTCATCACGCATGAAGAAGTTCGCGGATAAGAAAAGAAGAGCTCCTCCCGTTTTTTCCCCTGGAGACAAGGTATGGCTCTCCGCTAAATATGTCCGCTTCCGTGTCCCTAGCTACAAGTTGGGACCACGCTATCTTGGTCCTTTCAAAATTTTGTGTCAAATTAATCCTGTCTCTTATAAACTTCTTCTTCCTCCTTCTCTTCGTATCCCTAATGCCTTTCACGTCTCTCTTCTCAAACCACTCATCCTCAACCGTTTTTCTCCCAAATCTGTTCCTCCCACTCCTGTTTCCGGCTCCTCGGACATCTTCTCTGTCAAAGAGATCTTAGCTTCCAAAAAGGTCAGAGGGAAAACTTTTTTTTTAGTGGACTGGGAGGGTTGTGGTCCTGAAGAGAGATCCTGGGAACCTGAGGACAACATCCTAGACAAAAGTCTGCTCCTCAGGTTCTCAGGCTCTAAGAAGAGGGGGAGACCCAAGGGGGGGGGGTACTGTTACGCCGAGCGCTCCGGGTCCCCGCTCCTCCCCGGAGCGCTCGCTTCACTCTCCCCGCTGCAGCGCTCCGGTCAGATCCACTGACCCGGGGCGCTGCGATTCCGCTGCCAGCCGGGATGCGATTCGCGATGCGGGTAGCGCCCGCTCGCGATGCGCACCCCGGCTCCCGTACCTGACTCGCTCTCCCTCGGTCCTGTCCCGGCGCGCGCGCGCCGGGTCTTTGCGATTTAAAGGGCCACTGCGCCGCTGATTGGCGCAGTGATTCCAATTAGTGTCTTCACCTGTGCACTTCCCTATATCACCTCACTTCCCCTGCACTTCCTTGCCGGATCTTGTTGCCATTGTGCCAGTGAAAGCGTTCCTTGTGTGTTCCTAGCCTGTGTTCCAGACCTCCTGCCGTTGCCCCTGACTACGATCCTTGCTGCCTGCCCCGACCTTCTGCTACGTCCGACCTTGCTTCTGTCTACTCCCTTGTACCGCGCCTATCTTCAGCAGCCAGAGAGGTTGAGCCGTTGCTAGTGGATACGACCTGGTCACTACCGCCGCAGCAAGACCATCCCGCTTTGCGGCGGGCTCTGGTGAAAACCAGTAGTGGCTTAGAACCGATCCACTAGCACGGTCCACGCCAATCCCTCTCTGGCACAGAGGATCCACTACCTGCCAGCCGGCATCGTGACACCCACCAAAGCGGACCAAGAAATACACCACTCTGCACAATGACACATGGGCCAGCCACACAAGCAAACCTTCCAACTCCACCCAAGGGAGCAACCTCCGGAACCACTGCCAGAGAAAACGGGACAAAGCATCAACACCCAGTACCGACCCCAAGGAGCATAGCCCCAAAATAACTCGTAACCCCAAACAGCGAAGAACTGGGTGCAACAAACCGAGCACAGGAAGAAAGCCGAAAAAGAGATAATAGCAGAGACAACGCCCCGAATGTCAGACCGACAACACACCACGATCACTCAAATCACACCCTAGAAAAGAAGAAAAGTATCACCAAATTAGAGCGCAACCAAGCGCAAAAGAGTCCTCTTGAGTCTGGCGCCTTAGACCGCTCGGCCATGTTTTAGAGGCCACGCCAACCCACACAGTACCGTTACAATTCTAGAACATGAGCTGCCGAAGCAAGCACCCAAAGTCCCACAACCAATACCAAGGGAAAAACGCATACAAAACCCAAGCATGGCAGAAACCCCCCGACTACTAAGACCCAGGGGTAAACCACCCCGCAGCACCACTGGGAAAACCAAACACCACACCAACAACCAACCAAACCAGCCACATCTGAGAACAGAGCAAGCTCCCCGTGAGCCGCAACCGGGGACTGAAAGCAGGCCTGTCCACTGCACAACTCACGAAAAAACCCCAAGCAACCGAAACGTCAGCCCTTAGCGCACCCGGGGCACATATGCAGGGGCACAGACACCACACACCCTCGGCAGCCAGAGACAACCTGCAGGAAAAAACTCCGCCCAGAACCATAGTCCCCGTGTAACATTCAGTAAATTAGCAAGGACCGGCACCAGGGCACCTACAAGCCCAGAGGAAACCAAAAACAGAATTTTTTTTTATTTTTTTTTATTTTTTAAATTTATTTATTTATTTTTTTTAAACTTTTGAACGCAATCACTCCCTAACCACAGGAAAGCAGCAGACCAACACCAACGCGGCATGCGGAAGCCATGCTAATCTTTACTGTATCGTTCCAATTATAACATACGTGCTGCCGAAGCGAGCACAAAATATGGAACACTTCACAAAGTTGCATGTCAGCCTTGCAGCAATAAACCACACCCCAACAAGCGTAGAGCACTGGAGAATCACCCTCCGGAATACCACCACGAAAAGAACTCACAAGGGTGGACAAACGGCTACTCAAGCGAAACCTACCCACTGAAGACTCAAGCAAAATCTACCCACCGCCACATCAGCTAAAGCACCCAGCACAACATACAGGAGTCGCAGCGGAGAGAGACTACAACCAAGATGGAGAGATAAACCAAACAAAGGGGGACCAAAAGAAACAAAACCGTAACTCGGTGGCAACCATTGATCCAGGATAAGGAACAAGCCTCGGGAGCAAAGTCCGCCAAACCCCGGCCACCCAGAGTTTAAGGCCAAAAGACCACTCACCCAAGTGCACACCGCGCAAGATGAAACCCTACCAAAGCACCCCGTCAAGAAGAGACTTACCCAACTCACCACCAGAGACCAAAACAGACATACATCCATATCCGAGCCCCAAACACAACAAACACACGGGAACAAAAGGACGAACACTAAACAGAACGTAGCCATAAGCACACAAACCGGGGAAGGGGCCAAGCCCCACAGCAGAACACTCACCAATTCCAGAAGATGGAGAAGCACAACAGCTGGAGGGACCACTACACCACTGCCGCAGGCATGGGACAAGGCACGCTGGAGACCGCCGGGTAGCAAGCACTCGGCCGCCGCCCGAAACGGTGCTGGAAACCATGCCGGGAAACCAACAGTAGAGGACTCCGAGGCACTGTATGAGGCAGAGGAGGATGAGGGAGAACCACTGCGGGAAGAACCGAAACACCTACTCCCTGCAGGTGAGCAGAAGGTCCAAAAATAAATAAATAAATAAATAAAAAATAATAAATAAATAAATAAATAAAAACGCCGCCTCCCAGGGCCAGAGCGAGAGCGGCGACGAATAAGTCTATGCTCCCATCCGGCCCCAGAGGGGGAAGAGCAACATGAAATCAGGGGAGCACTCCCTACCCCTCCACGGGGGGCACTGGAGAGGCAGGAGGAAGAAGGACAGCAGCGGCAGCAGGGGGGGGGGGAAGGGGGGGTTGGGAACTTGGGACGGGGAGGTAATGGGGAGGCGGGGAGGCGGGGGGGGGGGGGGGGGGCCGTGGCTGCAAAGGATATGGGGAGCACTAGAAAAGCAGAGGGAGATAAGGGGGGGGGGCGCTAGTGTGGTGGGGGTAAGGAGCTGGGTAAATGAGTGGGGACGATATGAGGGCTCATACAGTTTGCGCCGTGATCAGAAGTCGTACGTGGTACCAGCGTCATTTTGATCAGATGATGAGATCACTGTTTATACATATTTACAGTACAAAAAGCGATCAAAAACACGCTAATTAGGACTGTGAAATATGTTTATTCAATTATTTATATTTGTAGCTATTTATGTAACGTATTTATTTAATAATTTATTATTTTTTTAATTATTATAATTTAATTTTTTTTTTTTTTATGTATTAAATTATCTATTTTATATATATTTTTTTTTTTATATATATATTTATTTATTAATTTTTTATTTTTTTATTTTTTTTTTGCACATACGCCATAGACGGAGCGCTTCAATTGATGATATATTGTTATATTTCGGTCATGTACGCACGTGGCGATACCAAATATGTGTGTGTTTGTTACAATATACAGTACTTAATTTATGTGCACACACACACATATACATATATATATATATATATATATATATACACATATACATACATATATACACATATATACATACAAACTTTTATTGAAAGGGTTAAACTTAACTGTTGAAATCTTTTTTTTTTTTTTTTTTTTTTTTTTTGCACTGACATAGCTCCCACAGGGAGCTATAACGCTGCACTCACTGAACCTGACACTGATCACTTGCCATGTATTAACATGGCAACGATCAGTGCTAACAACGATCGATTGCTTAAGCCTGAATTTCAGGCTTGTAGCAATCAATCACGAGCGGACGCGCAGGAGGCAGGTGAGTGACCCTCCTGCTGCGTCCCAGCTGATCGGGACATCGCGATTTTATCGCGATGGTCCCGATCAGCCCGACTGAGCAGCCGGGATGCTTGCAATGTCACTTTCAGACGTGGCGATCAACCTTGATCGCCACGTCTAAAGATGCAATGCCGGACATCTGCCCGATCGGCGATGTCCGGCATAGCATGAGTCCTGGTTGCTAATAGCAACCGGGACTCACGGCTATGATGCGCGCTCGCCTTAGGAGCGCGCATTACAGCTGGGGACGCGCAAATGGACGTTAATAAACGTCCATTTGCGCAGGAAAAAAGGGGGGTTAAGCCAGCAGCAGCCACCCAGGGGCCGCCCCCTCCAGAGACGGAGGGGACAACAGGGGAAGGGGACAACAGGGGGGGGGACAAGAAGGAAACCAGAGCATGCTCATAAGGAGCATGCCTGGGGAGAGGGATGAAGGTACAGGCAGGGGAGAGGGCTCGGGACAGGGAAGAGGGCAAAAAGAGCGGGTGGGACAGGCCGCACAGGGACTACAGGGGAAAGGAGAGCGGGACTGAGGAGAGGTCCGCCAGCCTCCCGAACCCAAAGCCGGTGCAACAGGAGGGGAGGCCAGCTCAGCCACAAGCGAGCATGCCAGCCCTCACCCTCCTGCTCCATCCAAGCCATAAATAAGGGGCAGTAACATACCAACCAGCAGACAAAACTCTGGGTCCTGGGCAGATTGAGGGGGGAAGGGAGGCACCACAGCTATAAATACCCAGGGGAGGGCCCCTGAAAGCCCGGGAAACTATTGAACCCCTGATTGGTGCACTCCTTCCCCCCACCCATGGGACATACCTCTATAGCCACTGGCAAGTTTTACAGGTGGGGGGAGGGGGCTAAAACATTGCCTGTATATTTCTTAACCCCTTACTGCTCACCAGTCAGGGGGCAAGCTAGTTATGCACAGCTTGCCCCTCCAAATTCGGATCAAGTTGTAGGCTCCTCTCAGATCCAAATTGGTGAAAATCTTGGCACCTCGAAGTCGATCGAAGAGCTCAGAAATGAGTGGAAGAGGATACCGATTCTTAATGGTGATCTTGTTTAGGCCTCTGTAATCAATGCACGGACAGAGGGAACCGTCCTTTTTAGCCACAAAGAAAAAAAAACGGCTCCTGCGGGAGAGGAGGACTTCCTAATGAATCCCGACATGGCGAGAGTCTCTGGTTGAGAGAGTAGGTAGATTCTACCCCGAGGGGGTGTAGTAACCGGCAACAAGTCGATTGGGCAATCATAGGGTCTATGGGGTGGAAGAACCTTGGCTTGTTTCTTGCTAAAGACATCCGCATAGCTGTGGTAGGGCTCAGGAAGGCCAGGTGGCGGAGGAGCTACGGGGTCATGCTTAACAGGCACTGACCGGAGACAGCGGCCAGAGCAAGAGGGACCCCAACTCTGGATCTTTCCGGAGGACCAATCCAGGACAGGACTGTGGCGTTGTTGCCAGGGCAGCCCCAGGAGGAGTTCAGAAGAGCAAAAAGGAAGGACCAGGAATTCCACTCTCTCGGTATGCAGGATGCCAATGTCCATCTGTAAAGGTGAAGTGCGGTACTGCCCTGTAGTGGAAAGTCTCTCACCATTAACAGTAGAGATGAAGTAAGGCTTGGGCAGACGCTGAACAGGAATCTGATACTTGTCAACCAGAGAGGCGTGGACGAAATTGCTGGCAGATCCTGAATCCAAGAAGGCGGTAGCAGTGAAGGTAGACTTGGGAGACACGGTGAGCTGTACTGATAGTGTAAGACGTGGAGAGGAAGAATCCACACCTAGCAACGCCTCTCCCATGTTCACTAGGTGCATGCGTTTCCCGAACGCGGAGGATGGAGAGGACAGTCTCTAAGGAAGTGCTTGGTACTGGCGCAGTACAGACACAGATTCTCATTTCTACGACGACTCCGTTCTTGAGGGGTCAAGCGAGACCAATCCACCTGCATGGCCTCCACGGCGGGAGGCCCAGAGAAGGGTTGCGGTGGATGCTGAAAAATCGGAGCCAGCTGAGGATAGCGTCTTGGATGAGCTTTCTCCTTTTCTTGCTGCTGTTCCTCTTTTCTCTCCAGGAAACGCTTGTCAATCCTAGTGGCCAGCAGTATAAGCTCACTAAGAGTAGATGGATGGCATCTCACGTGCCGCCAGGACGTCCTTGATTTCAGTGCATAGTCCCTTCTTAAACGTGGCACATCGAGCATCATCATTCCAATTCAACTCGGAGGCAAGAGTGCGGAATTGGATGGCGTAATCACCCACGGTAGAACCTCCTTGGGTCAGGTTCAGCAAAGCAGTCTCTGCAGAGGACACCCGGGCAGGTTCCTCGAACACACTGCGGAACCTGCGGTAGCTCCCAGGTCATTCCACCAGATAGCAACTCAACCCCTCTGGTTGCTGAGATAGCGCGGTACAGGAGGAACAGGCAGAAGCGTCGTCAGACGTAGCAAAGGTCAGGGCAGGCGGCACAGGATCAGAAGCGGTAGTGACTAGCAACAGGTCTAGGCAGGCAGCACGGGTTCAGAGGCGGTGGTCATGGGCAAGGGTCGGCAACAGGCAGGGAACACTTTAATAACAGGGAACTCTTTCTCTTGGCATGAGGCACAAAGATCCGGCAAGGGCAGGAAGGGGCAGGAACCATTTATAGGCGACTTTGGGCCAGGCACCAATTAATGATGCGCTGGCCCTTTAAATTTCATGAAGCCGGCGCGCGCCCTAGAGAGCCGGGACACAGAGGGGAGACGAGGAGCCGCAGAAGGTAGGGGACAGTGTCGGGATGTGGCGCGTGAGCGGGAACCTCCCGCCACACTAACCGCATCCCCGTCGGGGATCACTCTGCGCTCCCTGTCAGCGTGTCTGACCGGGACGCGCAGGGACTTAGTGGACCGGGACAGGGGCAGTGAGCGCTCACAGAATACGGTGTACTTACAACATGATTTTTTTTTTTTTTTTTACAAAAATAGTTTTTATAAAAATAATATGTACTAAAATATTTAAAAAGTACCATATTTTATCGGGGTATACCACGCACCGGCCTACAACACGCACCCTCATTTTACCAAGGATATTTGGGTAGAAAAAGTTTTTTACCCAAATATCCTTGGTAAAATGAGGGTGCGTGTGTGTGCATGTGTATACCCCGATACACCCCCAGGAAAGGCGGGGGGGGGGGGGAGAGGCAGTCGCTGCCCGCTTCTCTCCCCCTGCCTTTCCTGGGGTTTAGAGCCCTGCTTCCGCTGCTTTTCTCCCGCTGGCTATCTGCGCCGCTGCCCGTTCTCTCCCCCTGACTATCGGTGCTGGTGCCCCATTGCCGGTGCCGATAGCTAGGGGGAGAGAAGCGGCGCCGGCAATGGGGCAGTGTAATTACCGGTTGTATAATTACCTGTTGCCGGGGTCGGGTCCGCGCTGCTTCAGGCCTCCGGTGTGCACCCCCTGCATTGTTGCTATGCACTGCACGGCGCTGCGCAATGACGAGTGACGTCATTGCATCTCGCAACGACGCAGGGGACGCACACCGGAGGCCTGAAGCAGCGCGGACCCGACCCCAGCAACAGGTAATTATGCAACCGGGGATGGGGGAGGCAACGGGGCAGCGGCGCCGGCAATGGGTGCCGCTGCCCCTTCTCTCCCCCTGTCTGTCGGCGCCGATAGTCAGGGGGAGAGAACGGGCAGCGGCACCGATAGCAAGGGAGAGAGAAGGGCCGGCAGCAGGGCTCTAGACCCCAGGACAAGCAGGGGCAGAGAAGCGGGTGGCGACGGCTGGTCTCTGCACCTGCAAAGCCGCTGCAGTTCATTGATTTAAAGCACCCGCTTTAAATCATTGAACTGCAGCAGCTTATCAGCGTATAACACGCAGGTAGACTTAAGGCTAAAAATTTTAGCCAAAAAAGTGCGTGTTATACGCCGATAAAAACGGTATATAAATTTGTACCGCATGACGAACGACCTAAAAAAATTTATAAAAAAACAACCAAAGAATAGATTTTTTTTTTATAAACCACCTCATAAAAAATTAAATAAAAAGTGTCACATGTACCCCAGAATGGTACCAATGAAAGCGTCAAAAATATTTTTGCACCCCAAGGCCTCTGCAACTTTATATGATGCCAGCAAAATATCCTATACTAAAAGGAGGCCCCAAAATCTACACAGCACGCCTTCATGTCTGAGGACTGTGTGTGAGACACGTAGCGTACAAAGGCCACATTTGGGATAATTCTAAATACGTCAAATTAGGGGAATAAATCTTGAGATGCATTTTGTCTGTCAACACCTACTGTGTTACAGAAAAAAATTGATTAAAATGGAAAATCTGCAAAAAAAACCCAAAATTTTTACATTCCGCCTCCACTTTGCTTTCATTTCTGTGAAACGCCTAAAAGGTTATTAGACTTCTTTAATGTCATTCTGACTACTTTAAGGGGTGCAGTTTTTAAAATGGGAAGATTTATGGGGATATCTAACATACAGGCTCCTCAATTCCACGTAAGAACTGAACTGGTCCCTGAAAAATCTGATTTTGACATTTTCTTGAAAATCTGGAAAATTGCTGCTAAACTTCTAAACCTTCTAATATTGTAAAAAAGCAAAATGATGTTTATCAGATGATGGGAACATAAAGTAGACATATTGTAGATGTGAATTAATTATTAGTTTGGTGTGGCATGACTATTTGTTGTACAAGCAGAAAATGTAAAGTCTTGAAAAGTGCACATTTTAAATTTTTTCCGCAAAATTTTGGAGTTGTTCACAAAAACCGCTGAAGATATCAATCAAAATTTACCACTAATGTAAAGTACAATATGTCATGAAAAAACAATCTCCGAATTGCTTTCATAGGTAAAAGTGTTCCAAAGTTATAACCAAATAAGTGGCCACACGTCAGATTTAAAAAATTTACCTTGGCCATTAAAGGGGTACTCCACTGGAAAACATTTTTTTAATCATCTGGTGCCAGAAAGTTAAACAGATTTGTAAATGACTTGATCTTAATCCTTCTAGTACTTATAAGCTTCTGTATGCTCCATAGGAAGTTCATTTCTTATTGATTTTTCTTTCTGTCTGACCACAGTGCTCTCTACTGTCCATTTCAGGAACTGTCCAGAGCAGGAGAGGTTTTCTATGGGGATTTTCTCCTACAGTTCCTAAAATAGACAGAGGTGTCATCAGAGAGTACTGTGGTCAGACAGAAAGGAAATTCAAAATGAAACTAACTTCCTGTGGAGCATACAGAAGCTTATAAGTACTAAAAGGATTAAGATTTTTTTAATAGAAGTTATTTACAAATCTGTTTAACTTTCTGGCACCAGTTGATTAAAAAAAAAAAATTCCAGCGGAGTACCCCTTTAAGGTCATAACAGGCTAAGGTGTTAAAAGCATTGGATACATAGGCAGCTCCAATACTACTAAGCTGTCTTAAATGGGTACTCCCGTGGAAAACACTTTATTTTCATTTATTTTTTAATCAACTGGTGCCAGAAAGTTAAACAGATTTGTAAATTACTTCTATAAAAAAAATCATAATCCTTCCAGTAGTTTTTAGGGGCTGTACACTACAGAGGAAATGATTTTCTTTTTGGATTTCTCTTCCGTCACGACCACAGTGCCAGGTACGCCCCTGACGCCCTGGTACTTAACGACCAAGGGCGTACCTGAACGCCCGTGGGAATTTCCGTCCTGGCGGGGACTGGAACGGGATGACTGCTGATATCCATGTGCCGTGCCAATACCCCCCACCCCCCATGTAGGCGATCGCCGCAAATCGCCGGTGAATTCACACCTGCGATTTGCAGCTCTTCTGGGTCATACGGGTGCCACCCCTCCTATCCCTGCTATTGGTCAGTAAGAAGCGACCGACCAATAGCAGATCAGGTTCAGTTTTCCCGCTCTGCCCACCCACTGTAGTCCGGACAGAGCAGGGAAACCATCGGTGACCGGTGCCGGAGGTCACTTACCATCGGCGGCAGCAATCGGCGGTGGCAGCGGGCAGTGATCAGCGGCGACAACGGGCGGCGACGACATGGGGCTGGGAGCCGGTGAGTTGCCTAGCAACATCTGACGTCCTGGTACTTAAGGACCAGCTGTTTGCTGTCTGGGCATGCTGGGATTTGTAGTTTTGCAACATCTGGAGGGCCACAGTTTGGAGATCACTGTGTAGTGGTCTCTAAACTGTGGCCCTTCAGATCTTGCAAAACTACAACTCCCAGCATGCCCAAACAGCTGTCTCGGCATGCTGGGAGTTGTAGTTGCGTACCTCCAGCTGTTGCATAACTACATCTCCCAGCATGACCTTCGGTGATCAGTACATGCTGGGAGTTGTAGTTTTGCAACAGCTGGAGGCACGCTGGTAGGAAAATACTGAGTTCGATAACAGAACTTAACTGAAGGTTTTCCAACCAGTGTGCCTCCAGCTGTTGCAAAAGTACAACTCCCAGCATGCATGGTCTGTCAGTGCATGCTGGGAGTTGTAGTTTTGCAACAGCTGGAGGTTTGCCCCCCCCCCCCATGTGAATGTACAGAGTACATTCACACGGGCGGGTTTACAGTGAGTTTCCTGCTTCACGTTTGAGCTGTGGCAAATTTTCCGCCGCAGCGCAAACTCCTAGGGGGAAACTCACTGTAAACCCTACTTTTGGAAACTACACCCCTCATGGAATGTAATTAGGGGTACAATGAGCATTTATGCCCCACAGGTGTCTGACAGATTTTTGGAATAGTGGTCCGTGAAAATGAAAAATTTAATTTTTCATTTGCACAGTCCACTGTTCCAAAAATCTGTCAAACGCCAGTGGTGTGTAAATACTCACTGCACCCCTTATTAAATTCTGTGAGGGGTGTAGTTTCCAAAATGGGGTCACATGTGGGGGCCATTGTTCTGGCACTATGGGGGCTTTGTAAACACACGTGGCCTTCAATTCCAGACAAATTTTCTCTCCAAAAGCCCAATGGCACACCTCTTCTGAGCATTGTAGTTCGCCCGCAGAGCACTTTACATCCACATATGGGGTATGTTTTTACTCAGAAAAAATGGAGTTACAAATTTTGGGGGGCTTTTTTTTCCATTTTTCCCTTGTAAAAATGTAAAATTTGGAGAAAAACCAGCATTTTAGTGAAAATTGTTATTTTTTTTTATTTACACATCCAACTTTAACGAAAAGTCATCAAACACCTGTGGGGTGTTAAGACTCACTGTACCCCTTGTGCCCCTTGTGAGCATTTTACTTCCTAACATGGGGTATTTCCATACACAGAAGAGATGGTGTTACAAATTTTGGGGGGCATTTTCTCCTATTACCTCTTGTAAAAATGGTAAATTTTGGGGGGAAAAGTGCACTTTAGTGAAAAACTAAACTTTTTCATTTACACATTCAACTTTAACGAAAAGTCGTCAAAAGTCGTTAAGGCTCACTGGACCCCTTGTTACGTGCATTGAGGGGTGTAGTTTCCAAAATAGTATGCCATGTGTTTTATTTTTTTTTTTGTTCTGGCACAATAGTGGCTTCCTAAATGTGACATACCCCCAAAAAACCATTTCAGCAAAATTCACTCTCCAAAATCCCATTGTCGCTCCTTGCCTTCTGAGCCCTCTACTGCGCCCGCTGAACACTTCACATACACATATGAGGTATTTCCTTACTCGAGAGAAATTGGGTTACAAATTTTGGGGTGCTTTTTCTCCTATTACCCCTTGTAAAAATTCCAAAACTGGGTCTACAAAACTGAAAAACTGGTCCCTGAAAAATTCTGATTTCGAAAATTTCGTGAAAAATTTGAAAATTGCTGCTGAACTTTGAAGCCCTCTGGTGTCTTCCAAAAGTAAAAACATGTCAATTTTATGATGTAAACATAAAGTAGACATATTGGAAATATGAATCAATATATAATTTATTTGGAATGTCTATTTTCCTTACAAGCAGAGAGCTACAAAGTTAGAAAAATGCAACATTTTAAATTTTTTCATAAAATTTTGGAATTTTTCACCAAGAAATTATGCAAGTATCGACAAAATTTTACCACTAACATAAAGTAGAATATGTCACGAAAAAAAAACTATCTCGGAATCAGAATGAAAAGTAAAAGCATCCCAGAGTTATTAATGCTTAAAGTGACAGTGGTCAGATGTGCAAAAAAACGCTGTGGTCCTTAGGGTATGTTCACACTGAGGGTTTGGAGAGGAATTTCAGCGAGTAATTCTGCTCGCTTATTCATCTCCAATTCATTCAGCAGTGCCATACCCCATAGTATGTAGTTAACTTTCCTCTCCTCAGTTCACACTGAGGAAATTCCGCTAGCGGAATTCTGTCACAGAATTCCGTTCCGCATGAAGAATGAACATGTTCTTTCTTCATGCGGAATTCGGCTCGTAACTCCATTGAAGTAAAGGAAAAAAAAATTTGGCAGTCTGCCCAGCTTCCGTGCGGAATTCGCGCGAAATTTGCGCATTTTATTGTGTGTCCTATCCCCTTTCATTTCCGCGGGAATTCCGCGCGGAAAAAAGACCGTCATTTTGAGCAGATTTAATCAGCGAGAATTCCGCGAACATCTTAACCAGTGTGAACATACCCTTAAGGTGGAAATAGGATTAGTCCTTAAGGCTAGGTTCACACTGCAGAATTTCTTGGCAGAATTTCTGCCGGAGATCGAGCCGGCGGCACTAGGACCGAGCAGACAGCATTGCTGCCCCATAGACTGCAATGCATTTCTGGGTGGATCTTTTGGGAGATCTGCTGAGAAATGCATTGCCATCTATGGGGACGGCAATGTAGTCTCTGGAATTTCTGGGCAGAATTTCTGACACAGTGTGAACCTAGCCTAAGGAGTTAATGTGGCAGGCACTTGAAAGTATTTATGAATTGTAACATTACGTCATAGTGTGGTTACTAACAAAGTTATTAACAGATTAGTGAGCATTTGAAGTGGCTCATATTTATTTATTGTAATTATTATAGGCAGCTATCTTTATTTTATTTGTTATTTCTCACCCACAAGGCCCCGTGGGTGAGCAAAATAGCATTGTGTAAACTATATCTGCTACATGTATTTGTAAGTAAACTGTATTTATTAAAGGGGTATTCCAGGCAAAAAATTATATATATATATATATCAACTGGCTCCAGAAAGTCAAACAGATTTGTAAATTACTTCTATTAAAAAATCTTAATCCTTTCAGTACCTATGAGCTTCTGAAGTTAAGGTTGTTCTTTTCTGTCTAAATCCTCTCTGATGACACCTGTCTCGGGAAATGCCCAGTTTAGAAGAGGTTTGCTACGGGTATTTGCTTCTAAACTGGGCGTTTCCCAAGACAGGTGTCATCAGAGAGGACTTAGACAGAAAAGAACAACCTTAACTTCAGAAGCTCATAAGTACTGAAAGGATTAAGATTTTTTAATAGAAGTAATTTACAAATCTGTTTAACTTTCTGGAGCCAGTTGATATATATAAAAAAGTTTTTGCCTGGATAACCCCTTTAATTAATTAGATATAGATGCACTCTTTTTGTGCATATATATCTAATCTACCCTAGAGCGCCAGTTCTGTCGACATATTCCTATTTTCCTTAGTCAACTAGGGTATAGGGCTTAGCTTGGTTTAGCTATTGGGAATTATTGGGGCTGAGCCATTCGGTTTCCTATTTGTATGAAAAAACAAGTCTTCCCTTTTTTGGTAAAGGTAAGTTGTAAAACGTACATAGCTATTCCATCTCTTGAAGTGCGAACATGCAATGATGCAAAATCACAAATCATATCCAAGTCAAGGAACAGGGTAATTTATAACTGTAATTACAAAAAGGCCCAAAGGCGCCACAATGCACTCTCTTTTACCCCCTATGGCTAAATTTCCACTTGGTTTCTTTCTGGCAGTTTTTGGATATCTGCCACTGCAGTTTTTGAGCCAAAGTCAGAAGTGGATCCATAAGGGAGGAGAAGTGTAAGTCCTTCCTTTATATGTCCTATTCCTTTTGAATCCACTTCTGGCTTTGGCTCAAAAACTAAAGTGTAAATTTTTCAAAAACTGCCAGATAAAAAACCAATTGGAAACTTAGCCTAACCCTTAAAAAATAGCTTTTGTTACATACATTAAAATATAATGAAAAATTAGTGTATAAACTTGACTTGGGAATTAAAATACCATTTATCACCAAGCTCAATAATAAGTATGAAGATGCAAAAAAATAAATCTGGGGCACTCACCAGGTAATCTTGATAGAAGAATCTTTATTGTATATGATCCATACAGCTAAAAAGGAGTAGCAGTGGGGAGCAGGGAACAGTAGCGTGCATCGGGTGTGGGGTCCGGTCGCGATTGCGACCTCTATAGCTACGCCACTGCCAGTGACCACAAGTGCCTATAGACAAATATGGCCCTGCCTTAACCACTTAAAACTCAGTTTATCATAATTCATTACATTTAATCAAAGTACACATTCCTTCTCCTAGGTCAGTCAGGTTCACTACGACATTACAAGAATGTGAAATGTCAGAACACTAGAGACAATGGGGGGAATTCATCAAGCTGTGCTTACGTACACGACTTACATATACTGTTTCACTGTTTTCCATGCAGTAAGTGTTTCTTACATGTGACACATTTATTATACTATCACAGGGGGTTGATAAATTTGGCTCACATAAGCAAAAACACTTTTTTTTAGCATACATAAGCAAAAATCAAGAAATGACTTGAGAACGCCACTTTGTAACACCACCTCTTCTTCTCTGTAACTTTTCTGCTCTAAGGGTAAGTTCCCACCTGGCATATTTGCTGCGTATTTGCTGCTGCATATTTTATATCCCATTGAAGTCAATGGGTAGGAAAATATACAGCAGCAAATACACAGCAAAATACGACAGGTGGGAACGTACCCTAAAGCCGTATTTGTGACAAAAATGTGCAATAAACATGTATTTATTTCATTTTTTACCACTTTTTTTCGCCTAACCCATTTTTTGTATGTTTTTTTTTTTTCTCATTTCAGTTCAGTGTTTGTAAAGGACTACTTCACACTATGGTGACCAGCATTTTTTTTATTGTTTAATATTAATAAAATGGTTAACGAGGGCTTGTTGGTGTTTTTTTTTTAGTTTTCTTAACAGGATTAGTAGTGAAAGCTGTCTAATAGACGGAATCCATTATTAAGCTGGGCTTAGCCACAAAAACAGCTAGCGCTAACCCCAAATTATTACCCTGGTACCCACCGCCACAGGGGTGTCAGGAAGAGCCAGTACCAACAGGCCCAAAGTGTCAAAAATGGTGCTCCTGGGCCTAGGCAGTAACAGGCTGGCATTATTTAGGCTGGGGAGGGCCAGTCCTGGTAATGTCAGGCTGTTGCTGCTTGGTTGGTATTGTGCTGAGAATGAAAAGACGGGGAATCACACACATTTTTTGCATAAATAATTAAATAATAATAAAATAAAAAAAAAACGCATAGGGTTCCCCCTATTTTCATTCTCAGCACAATACCAACCAAGCAGCAACAGCCTGACATTACCAGGGCGGGCAAGGACCATGGTTACTGGCCCTCCCCAGCCTAAATAACGCCAGTGTGTTACTGCCTAGGCCCAGGAGCGCCATTTTTGATGCTTCGGGCCTTTTAGTACTGGCTCTTCCCGGGACCCCTGTGGCATTGGGTACCGGGGTAATAATTGGGGGTAATGCTAGCTATTTGTGTCTAACCCTAAGCCCAGCTTAATAACCACCACATGTTTAAAAATGTTTTATTCCAAAGTACACTGTCCCACAAGCCCTCATTAACCATTTTATTAATATTAACGTCTTAAGGACTTAGGGCGTACCTGTACGCCCAAAGCCTGGTCCCGGTGTGAAAAACGGGGTCACGCCGTTACCCCGCATCACACCGGGTCGGTCCCGGCTGCTAACGATAGCTGGGACCCTGGGCTAACAGCGTGCGGCACCGATCGTTGTACCGCGTGCTGTTAACCCTTCAGACGCGGCGATCAAAGATGACCGCCGCGATGTTCCAATCATCTGGGACGCAGGCGGAGGTCTCCTTACCTCTCTCCGCAGCGTCCGATCGTCGATTGATTGCTCCAAGCCTGAGCTACAGGCTTGAGCAATCGACCGCCTATCTGACTGATCCGTGCAAAGCTATGGCTTTGCAGGTATCAGCATAGGAGATCAGTGTGTGCAGTGTTATAGGTCCCTATGGGAGCTATAACACTGCAAAAAAAAGTTAACAAAGGTCATTTAACCCCTTCCCTATTAAAAGTTTGAATCACCCCCCTTTTCCCATAAAAAAAAAAACTGTAAATAAAAAAAAAACAAATGTGGTATCGCCGCATGCAAAAATGTCCGAACTATAAATATATATTGTTAATTAAATTGCACGGTCAATGGCGTGCGCCCAAAAAAATTCCAAAGTCCAAAATAGTGTATTTTTGGTCACTTTTTATATCATGAAAAAATTTATAGAAAGTGATCAAAAAGTCCGATCAATACAAAAATGGTACTGATAAAAACTTCAGAACACGGCGCAAAAAATTAGCCCTCATACCGTCCCGTACGCAGAAAAATAGAAAAGTTATAGGGGTTAGAAGATGAGAATTATTAACATATAAATTTTCCTGCATGTAGTTATGATTTTTTTCCAAAGTACGACAATATCCAACCTATATAAGTAGGGGATCATTTTAACCGTATGAACCTACAGAATAATGATAAGGTGTCATTTTTACTGAAAAATGTACTGCGTAGAAACGGAAGCCCCCAAAAGTTACAAAATTAAATTTTTTTCTTCAATTTTGTTATACAATGATTTTTTTTCCGTTTCGCCGTGGATATTTGGGTAAAATGACTAATATCACTGCAAAGTAGAATTGGTGTTACAAAAAATAAGCCATCATATGGATTTTTAGGTGCAAAATTGAAACCGTTATGATTTTTAGAAAAAAATAATCCACCAAATCTGAAGAAGTCCTCTGCAAGTGTTGGGCGCGGATATTCGCATTTCTAATTTTTATTGCAAATATATTCGCTATATATTTGAAATTACAAATATTCACTTTTTTCCGCATATTCGCATATTCCTTCTTTTCACTTGTGGGCCAATTAGAATGATGCAAATACACTTGTCAGAGGTTATCAACAACATCCCTAGCAACCAATAGTAAAGTTGCCCACCCCCTCACTGTTTTCTTCCTCGAATGTGTGAATATAACAAATACGCAAAATTCACGAATACAGGACGAATATTCGTCTATATATTCGTGAAATATTGCAAATTCGAAAATGGGCAATGCCGCTCATCACTACTCTGCAACAGCTGGAGGCACTCTATTCCTAAACTACAACTCCCAAAGGCTCATCCCTCATCTGATGTAATTTGATTGATCAGAAATGTTATTTGCAGGTTGGACTTGCCACTTTAAGCTTTGGCAAGTCCAGCTGCAGCCACCAGGTTTGCCAGCACTAGTGATAACTGCAGGCTGCACCTGGATTTGCCATTTAAAAGGGTACTCTGCCCCTATCCAAGGCTCTCCTGCAGCACCCCCTGTAATCTGCTCCATGCCTGATGACAGGCGATACAGGGGCCGGAGTATAGTTACATCCCTGCCCCTCGTGATGTCACGGCCCGCCACCTCAATGCAAGTCTATGGGAGGGGGTCTGGCGGCCGTCATGCCCACTCCCATGGACTTGCATTGACTCCCATGACATCACAATGGGTGGGGCCGCGACGTCACAATACTCCGGCCCCTGCATCACCCGTCATCAGGCACGGAGCGAAGTTTGCTCCGTGCAGCAGATTACAGGGGGTGCTGCAGGAGAGATCACGGGGGTTCCCAGCAGTGGGACCCTCACGATCGGACATCATATCCTCTATCCTTTGGATAGGGGATAAGATGTCTAGGGATGGAGTACCCCTTTAAAGCGGCAAGTCCCTGTCCAGCTTCAAATAACATGAAAGCAGTGCTAGCTGTGGCCTCCAGCGTTGCATGTAAGAGCAGCCTTAAAGCATACCTGTCATATGACAAAAATAAATAATATGTTACTCACTAGGTCATGCAGATTCTTTACATGTCTTCTTTATGTATCCAGCTTCTGTATTTGGCTACAAATCCCTCAGTTCTGCTATTGCACAGGAAGGGGCGTGTCAGAGGAAAGAACTGAGCCCGCCCTCACCATGCATTCACTTCCTCCCTGAGTCTGCTGTTTTGTGCTGTGTCTCTTCATTCAAGCACTACAGGTTGCTCTGTAACCCCCTCCTCTCTGTTTTCATGCTGCAGTTTGATAGGACAGGAGTGAGCACATAGGAGTGCCAGCCCCGCCCTCACTTCCTGGACTTTGGAGGGGGGGGGGGGGTATGTATGAAGGATTTTACACGTTTTTTTTTTTTTTCTTACTGTGACTTGTCGCAATTTTCTTTATATCTTACTTTTTGCAACAATCAGTTGCGCCAAATGGTTTAGAACATTATCACTGCTTTGACGGTGTAAGTCGTGGTTTCAGATACGATCATGCATTGGTTTGGAATTCCTTAATTGCGACTTTTCGACTTGGTGCAAATTTTGGCTCAAATACCTTCATTGAGGCGCAAATCCACACCAAAAATAAAATTACAGAGGAAATAGCTACAACAATAGAATGTAGAACATGTAAACAGTGCCCAACTAGAAAGTGGAAAAAGGACCCTGAACAATAAAAGAAGCAACCTGATTGGTTAATAGGGGAAAATGCAACACTTTTCCAAGGCAGAGGTCTGGATGAATATCCCCTCTAATGCCCAAATTAAAAACAGCAAAAAATGCCCTGGCTGTGCGAGCTTTATCTCTGTAAACCAGCCAAAGTCCCAAGGTCAGATATAAAGGGGTACTCTGCTGCTCAGCATTTGGATCAGAACGCTTAGAGCCAGAGTCAGGAGCTCATGATGTCATAGCCCACAGCTGTCACGCCCTCTCCCATAGACTTGCAGTGAGGGGGCGGGGCGTGACATCATGAGGGGCGGGGCTATGACGTCACAAGCTCCTGGCGCCGACTCTAAGCGTTCTGAACATTTTGTTCCAAATGCTGAGCAGCGGAGTACCCCTTTAACTGCCTCACAGTCAGAAAGTTCTGCCTGGAATTCTGGGACAGGAGTCTGCGCCTTTTGTCGGGCTGTATTTGTGCCAAAATTCCATTTGACGCAAAAAAAAAAATGCATAAAATCACACATTGCAACATTATTGATACGTAGCCCCCTTTGTCCCTGCCTGTGCTTTAGCTGGGACAATTATGTTCTGGATGGTATGGGGACCCCTAGTGGTCTTTATTTATAAGCCATGATTTCTTTTTTTTTTTTTTTTTTTTATAACTGTTTATTTATGTAGAAATTTTTTCAAGACATTTTATACACATCAAGCAACTTGGAAAAGGTAAAGTAAGGAAATACAAAATCATCTCCAGTGTAAAAGTAATCAAAGCAATTAAGGTCCAGCATGTATCATCTTTACAATGAATATAACATGAATTGTCATGTGTAGAGACAAAACAATATAAAATGATTTCTATAAAAAGGAGATAAAACATTTTTTATGAAGTACAGTATATTAGAAAGGTTAATGTTTTGCCAAAATGTACAACATATAAGAGGATTTTGATTCTGACAGTGCCCATTTAAAGCCATAATGCTTTCTAGAATTCTCCAAGCTATTTAAAGGCACAATCAACTTGGTGTATGTAAACTTATGACCCGCTAAAATTTTATACAGTGAATTATAAATGTAATGTTCTGATTTATTGGAAAACTAGCTTTTTTCATGTAAATATCCTAAACAACTTGCTAAAACTGTAAACATGGAATCTGTGGTAGTGGAAATATGAGTTTTATTAGGGTGTATTCACACCATGTTTGGGTGATACGGTTGCGGCTTACCATGGTATGCCGCGGTTTTCAGTCCAGTTACAAAGCCGGATGCGGTGCAAAAATGAGCCGACAGGATTCACTATCGGACTCCGGTTGGCACATTTAAATGAATGAGATGCGGCGCTGGGACCGGTGTATATGATAGCGGCCAGTTTTGAAATTTCCCCGCCAGACCCAGCAACCGTATCAGCCAAACATGATGTGAATGCACCCTAAGGCTAGGTTCACACTACGGAATCTCCGGGCAGAAAATTTCCGCCCGGAGATTCCGAGTGCGGCCAGCTCCGACTGAATCAGTCGGCGCTAGGACCGTGCGGACACTGCAGTCTCCCATAGACTGCAATGTGTTCCGCGAGTATTTCTGCCTGAAGATAGAGCAACGCCATTCTTCAGGCGGAAATTTCTAAGCAGATTTTACGTTCACAAATTCCGCTTCACAAATTCCGAAGTGTGAATTTGTGAACGGAAACCCATTCGCTACACTATACATTTTAGTAAGCGGAATTTCTGCCTGTGATTTCAAAGCGGAATTGCAGGCGGAAATTCCGTAGTGTGAACCTAGCCTAAGTGTATAGAACCTATGGCTTACGCTCGGAAATTTCACTCAGAAATTCCACCGTGTGAACATTGCCTCATGGAGGTTTTACAAGCAGCTTTTTGTGTCATTTTTTGTATCAGTCGTTTGAGCCAAAGCCAGAAGTGGATCCAGCAGGAGAAAGAAGTTATACTTCCTATCTATATATTTAAAAGGGTACTCCGGTGGATTTTTTTTTTTTTTTTTTTTTTTATCAACTATTGCCAGTAAGTTAAACAGATTTGTAAATGACCTCCATTAAAAAATCTTTATCCTTCCAGTATTTATTAGCGGCTGTATATTACAGAGAAAGTTCTTTTGTTTTTGGATCTCTTTTTTCCCCCCCCTCTTTTCTGTCCACAGTGCTCTCTGCTGACACCTCTGCCTGTATCAGGAACTGTCCAGAGCAGCATAGGTTTGCTATGGGGATTTGTTCCTGTTCTGGACAGTTCCTGATCCGGACAGAGGTTTCTGCAGAGAAAAAGAAATCCAAAAAGAAAAGAACTTTCTCTGTAGTATATAGCAGCTAATAAGCACTGGAAGGATAAAGATTTTTTAATAGAAGTAATTGACAAAATCTGTTTAACTTTCTGGCACCAGTTGATTTTAAAATTAATTATTATTATTATGATTTTATATTATTATTTTAATTATTATTTTAATTATTTTATTATTTTAAATTATTATTTTATTATTTTAAATTATTATCATTTTAAATTATTATTATTTTAAATTATTATTATTAGTGTGTGTTTTTTTTTTCACCGGAGTACCCCTTTAACTTTCTTTTTGAAGCCACATTTGACTTTAGTTTAACAAACAAAAAAAAAATGAAAAACACCCAAAAAACTGCAACAAAAAGATGTATGTGTGAACCCCCCCCCCCCCCCTAAAGGCTTGGACACACACAAAAAAAAGCATATCACAAAAATGCTCAATGTGAACCCATATCACTGGATCAGTACCAAAGGTTAGGGCGTGTTTACATAACACGTTTCTTCAAAATCTGCATTAATACCCACTAGGTGGAATATTTGTTCTTTGAAGTACTGGCAGCACCAACAAAGCATGCTTACACAAGACTGAAGAAAAAGGTGCATGAATTCCTAACAGGTAAGACCAGCGTTTCCCGACCAGCGTGCCTCCAGCTGTTGCAAAACTACAACTCTCAGCATGCCCGGACAGCCGAAGGCTGTCCGGGCATGCTGAGAGTTGTAGTTTTGCAACAGCTGGAGGCACGCTGGGTGTGACTAATGCAATGTGCACCTGCATTACCATCCCTAAAGAAAGTATAAAGGTGCTGTATACCTGCACCCGTTACCCTCATTACAATGTCTATAGAAATGGAAAATATGTGTCCATTGATTTTCGTAGAGAAAAGTATGTTCCCCTGCAGGATGTGGCTGGACAGGTTGAACAGGTGACAGTGTGCAGGGCGTGACAGTGTATTGGGGAGTATTCAGGGCTTAAAAAGACCGACAGGTTCTACTTGTAGTCTTATCTTGTAACAGAGTTGTTCTGTTGACACAGAGGGCGTATCCTATAAAAAAAAATGCAGAGTACGGGGTGAGACAGATCCTCCCCTCACCGGTGACACTGTCACACACCTTTGTCACTCTCTTTTCTCTCCTTCGCACTCCATGCCGCACTGCTGACAATAGGACACATCACAGGTAATGTAACATATACCGATACTCCTATTAAGTATGTAGCCCAGTAGCCGCTCACTGTGCCCGCAGCCGACAGTGACCGTCACTTCTTAGACCGCGTTACGAATTTAACTTAAAACGTTACTCGTGCTTATATCATCGTTAGGTAACACCGATAAGAAACAGGGTGTATGTTGCCGTCACGTCACCCTAGGCTCAGGTTAGATGGTGCAGACGTGCCAAGTCTCAGATATTATTTACTCTAAATACTAAAATGTTGCTTGTGCTTTAAACCACATTGTAAGGATGTAAAAGTATTATTATGTATACAAAAAAAAAACAAAAAAAACATAAAGCAACAGAGCAAGAGCAGAGATATAGTATAGAACAAGTGCAGAGCCATCATAATGGACAAGTAAAACACAATGTTATGTAAGGCGAAGTTTCCACTTTTTTTTTTTTTTTTTTTCTGGCAGTTTTTGGAAAATGGCCACTGCAGTTCTTGAGCCAAAGCCAGAAGTGTATTCAAAAGGAATAGGACATATAAAGGAAGGACTTAGGGTGCGTTCACACTGAGGAATTCAAGAGGAATAATTTCGGTCAGGAAATTGTTGCCTTCTCCATCAGGGTGCATTCACACTCGCTGAGTTACGCAAGCGGAGATTCCGCCTGACGGCCGCCGCCGAAGTTGCTCCGGCGCTAGGGCCGCGGGGCACTGAGCCGTCACCATTGACGGCTATGCAGTGCTCGCAGAATCCACGCAAAGAATGAGCATGTTCTTTCTTTGCACGGAACAATTTTAGCGGCGGAATTGTCCGCCGCGGAAATTCCGCAGTGTCAACGGATCTCGCGGAGACCCATTCACACTAATGTTAAGTTCACACCGCGGGGATTCCGTAGCGTGAACGCACCCTCAAGCGGAATTCAAGCAGAATTTCCATGCGGAAATCAAGAAGAATTAAGGGGGAGGCTATTTAATCTACTTTTCTGAATTCTGCTTGAATTCGATGTCGGGCAGAATTTTTTTTTACCATTGACTTCTATTGGATTCTGCTCGCGGATTCCGCTTGAAGAATGAACGTGTTTTTTCTTCAAGCGGCAAGGAATTCAGCGTCGGAATTCTGCTAGCAGAATTTCCGCAGTGTGAAAAGGACAGCGGAAATAACATTAAAGTCAATGGGCAGAGGAGATGTGAATTAATATGGAGCGGAGAATTCAAGAGGAATTACTCGAGTTAACACTTCTCCTTTCTTATGGATCCACCTCTGACTTTGGCTCAAAAACTGCAGTGACAGTTTTCCAAAAACTGCCAGAAAAAAAAAATAATGGAAACGTTTTTAACTTTTCACTCCATTATGAATAAAGTTTCACTTGTTTGATTGAAATTCCAAGAAAAATAACTGTGCAAAGTCAAAAACCGTATGGTGAAAACCGGATGGAACCGAACGCACATACGGTTCTGTAAGGTTCCCATTGACTCCCATGTTAAAAAAAAACGTATACGGTTTAATAAGTTTTTTCACCCGGGCCAAAAACCGTGGTAGGCTACTGTTTTCTTTCCGGGGAAAAAAAAAAAAAGTGAAAAAACTGTATGATTTGAAAAACAGAGACAACCGTATACATTATGGTGCATATGGTTTCGAATGGGAAGTCTATGGGCACGGTTTTCTGTACGGTTGCATAAGTTGTTTTTTTATGAAACCGTATAGCAAAATCGTGGTGTGAACCCACCCTAAGGCTGGGTTCACACCACGTTTTTGCCATACTGTTTTCAATCAGTTTTTCTAAAGAAAACCGTATGGAAAAAAAAAAACGTCTGGAAACGTAAGGGAAAAAAGTAAACTGTATGCGTTTTTAAACCGTATACTGTTTTTAAAAGTGCATACGGTTCTGTCAGTTAAAAAAAAAAAAAAAAAGAAACATATGTTTTAAATTTTTTTATTTAAAATAAATACATTTTTAAAAATGTTAACTTTAAGATGCAAATGCGCATGTGCAAAGTTAAAACCGTATATGGTTTCCCGGATGGAACTGTATACATGTGCGTTTACCATTGACGTCCATGTGAAAAAAAATGTATGCGGTTGCAATATGGTTTTTAACCCAGAGACAAAATCGTGGTCAACCACGGTTTTGAGTACGGGTAAAAACATATTGCAAGCAAACTGTACTCAACCGGCTGCATACGGTTTTGAATTGTTTGTCTCTGTATACGATTTTCAATACAGTTCCATGCGTTTTCTATAATGAAAACTTATACGGGAACCGTACTTGAAAAACGTGATGTGAACCCACCCTAAGGGTACGTTCACACTACGGAATCTCCAGGCAGTAAAATTCAGAGAGTGGCCAGCGCCGACTGAATCAGTAGGTGCTAGGACCGCGCGGACACTGCAGTCTCCGATAGACGGCAATGTGTTCTGCGAGTATTTCCGCCCGAACAACGAGCAAGCAGATTTTCCATTCACAAATTCCGCTTCACAAATTCTGAACGGAAACCCATTCACTACACTATACATTTTAGTAAGCGGAATTTCTGCCTGTGATTTCAAAGCGGAATTGCAGGTGGAAATTCCGTAGTGTGAACCGAGCCTAATACTAAGATGGTGCCTCTATAATGGAGCGACTAGTAAAGATTCCTATGTCATTTATTCTACAGGTGATACCATTCATCGTTCCATTTACCGTCATGGGTAATAAAGTGGTAAGGGATAACTTTGAGTGGGTGTATTCAGACCAACCGCACTCAGACAGAAGGAAAGAGATTTTGGGTGAGTACAGATTGTGAAATGCCGGAGTGATACCTGTAGTGTGATCATGAATGAAAAAGACTGATTTAGCCCATTATGTTGACCTACTGGTGTGTCATGCGCTTCCTGATATTGCTTGGAGACAGAACATACAGACGTCATTTTGTTTTGTCCTCTACAAACAATGGAGGCGCCCATTTCATAGGTTGTC
The DNA here is from genome assembly GCF_029499605.1 of Hyla sarda. Classification (NCBI taxonomy): domain Eukaryota; kingdom Metazoa; phylum Chordata; class Amphibia; order Anura; family Hylidae; genus Hyla; species Hyla sarda. Next base: position 151,316,969 of record NC_079197.1, read on the forward strand.
CTTGTATCTCTATGTACCTTAGTGATGTCACTATTTGATAGGCTTTAGCACAAGTGTGTACTTACCATTGAGGCAGACCATGCGGCTGCTATGGGGCTCTTCAAGAGAGGGTTTCAAGCTCCCTTTGGTCCCGTTCCTTTTTCTATTGGTAAAAACTAGAGATGAGCGACCTTACAGTAAATTCGATTCGTCACGAACTTCTCAGCTCGGCAGTTGATGACTTATCCTGCATAAATTAGTTCCGCTTTCCGGTGCACCGGTGGGCTGGAAAAGGTGGATACATTCCTAGGAGACTCTTTCCTAGGACTGTATCCACCTTTTCCAGCCCACCGGAGCACCGGAAAGCTGAACTAATTTATGCAGGAAAATCATCAACTGCCGAGCCGAGAAGTTCGTGACGAATCGAATTTACTGTAAGTTTGCTCATCTCTAGTAAAAACCCTTGGAGACGAGCAGGAGTGAGAACCCAGGATCACCAGGACCCCCGTCTCAGTGGTGATAAGTTGACTTTCCCAGCGTACCCTTGTAATGGATGGAGGAATTAACCAAAGGTCAATTAAAACAAAGGAGAATTAAAAACCAGACCTTTCTGTGCCGAGGGACAAGATAAGACACCGGTTGCGACCTTTGCTGTGGGGCCCCCTCTCTATTTTGTAGGCCACTGCTTTAGCTATTTTTTTTCTTACACAAGCACAATCCTTAGTACTTTAAGATGTTGTATGTGAGTTATTACTAGTTTTCAGAATCTTGGCTGCATAAGAACTACTGTTTAAAGGGGAACTCCGGTGGAACAATTTTGTTTAATCAACTGGTGCCAGAAAGTTAAACAGATTTGAAAATGACTTCTATTAAAAAAAAATCTTAATCCTTCCAGTACTTATTAGCTGCTGAATACTACAGAGGAAATTATTTTCTTTTTGGAACACAGTGCTCTCTGCTGACATCATGACCACAGTGCTCTCTGCTGACATCTCTGTCCATTTTAGAAACTGTCCAGAGTAGGAGAAAATCCTTCCCCATAGAAAACATATGCTGCTCTGTACAGTTCCTAAAATGGACAGAGATGTCAGCAGAGAGCACTGTGTTCCAAAAAGAAAATACAGTAATTTCCTCTGTAGTATTCAGAAGCTAATAAGTACTGGAAGGATAAAGATTTTTTAATAGAAGTAATTTACAAATCTGTTTAACTTTCTGGCACCAATTGATTAAAAAAATTAAAAGTTTTCCACCGGAGTACCCCTTTAACCCAAGACGTCCGCACCATAAAAGCATCCTTTACCATAACTTCTATGGTGCCCATTAAAGGGGTACTCCGCTGCTCAGCGTTTGGAACAAGCTGTTTCGAATGCTGGAGCCGGCACCGGGAGCTTGTGACATCATTGCCCCGCCCCTTCATGCAGTCACGCCCCTCATGCCCTCACGCTCGGCCCCCTCAATGCAAGTCTATGGGTGGGGGCGTGACAGCCGTCACGCCCCCACCCATAGACTTGCATTGAGGGGCGGGGCATTACATCATGAGGGGCGTGGCTTTTATGTAACGAGCTCCCGGCGCCGGTTCCAGCGTTCAGAACAGTCTGTTCCAAACGCTGAGCAGCGGAGTACCCCTTTAAGGGAAGAGGGTAAATTACAAACAAGGGAGCAGTGAATTAGGGATCATCTTCTACTGGAAGAGATTGGGAGCCCGACTTTACTGGCTTTGGAAGGGGTTGTGCCATGAACTATGGAAGGGGGACTGTCCTATAAACCAGTATGGGGGCAACTGGAAATTCCTATATACCACACATAGGGGAAGATTTATCAAAACCAGTGCAGAGGAAGTTGACCAGTTGCCCATAGCAACCAATGAGATCGCTTCATTCATTTTTAGAGGCCTTTTTAAAATTAAATTAAGCAATCTGATTGGTTGCTATGGGCAACTGGTAAATGTTTCCTCTCCACAGGTTTTGATAAGATGTATGACAGATGCGACTAATTGGCATCTGACACAGGTTTACATTGGAGGTACATGTCAGGGACATTCCGCAAATTTGTATGTTCCGTCGGCGCTATGCCCGCTGGAAAATGTGCCATCTTCCTAAATGGCAATGCATCTCCAGGCGGATTCCGCCGAACATGTTCGTTCTTTCTACAGACGCCGGAATCAGAATTATTTCTACAGCAGAAACATCAGCGTAAAACATTGAAAGCAATGGGACTCCGCTGCAACAGAATTTCCGAGTGGAATCTTTCCGCTTAGAAATTCCATCTTGTGAACATAGCCGTAGGGTGGGTTCACATGGTGGAATTTCTGAGCAGAATTCCGATCATAAAAATTCCAGTGCAGCAGCCTCCCATTGTTTTCAATAAGGTTCTACGACAATTTTCACACTGGAGAATTTCCATGACGGACATGTTCATTCTTTTGACGGATACAGGCTTTTTTTTTTTTTTTTTTGGCCCATTTAAGAACATGTTCTAGATGAAACCAGTTTTTTGTAGAACAGAAGTCAATGGCAACAGGATGCAACAAGATAGGCATCCAGTTACATCTTGAAAGATAAACTGTATGCATCACTGAAAGAGCAGCGTCCTAACAAGCACTGGCCCAGCGCCTAGCTATTTTCTATGGCAGTGGTCTCCAAACTACAACTCTCAGCATGCTCGGACAGCCAACCATTTTGCAACATCTGGAGGTTTACAGTCTAGAGACCACCAGTCTATGGCTTATATTAGCGCCCTTGCTACTGCCCATTTTACCAACCACATTTTTATACATCTACACTTTAAAATGATTTTCGGGTGATTTGAAACCCAGCTTTTCCTGAATTAGGCGAATCATATATAGTGGGGTATAAACGCTTTTTTACTGGATCCAGCTAAATGGAATAGTGCAGTGGTCTGCAATCTGCGGACCTCCAGATGTTGCAAAACTACAACTCCCAGCATGCCCGGACAGCCGTTGGCTGTCCGGGCATGCTGGGAGTTGTAGTTTTGCAACATCTGGAGGTCCGCAGGTTGCAGACCACTGGAATGGTGCTTCAGTCTAGGCCAGTGTTATACAACCAGTGTGCAACCGGTTGTTGCAAAACTACAACTCCCAGCATGCTCAGACTGCCTTTGTCCATCTATGCATGCTAGGAGTTGTAATTTTGCAACAGCTGGAGGCACCCTAGTGGGGAAACACTGGTCTATGCTATTCTATCCAGCAAGACCTGTATGTTTATGCGGCAGAATTGCCAGAAAATTTTAGGGCAGACCTCCCGCAGATGGCGGGCGCTGTCAGAACATGCCGGTGCTAGGAATGCCCGGAATCACCCAGTCTCCATTGATGGCAATTCTGCCGCATAAACATACAGGTGGATAGAATAGCATAGACCAGTGTTTCCTAGCTAGGGTGCCTCCAGCTGTTGCAAAACTACAACTCCTTTTGGTTGAGACTGGAATCAGGATTCCACCATGTGCACAGTGCAGCAGGATCCCATTGAAAGCAAAAGGATTCTGCTGAAATTGCATTTTCTAGCAGAATTTTCCCAGCAGATTCCCCTCGGGAAATTCCATTGTGTGAACATGGCCTTAGGGTAGGGTCACACGTAGCATATACACTGCGCATTTTATTCTGCATATTTCTGTGCTAGCAAAGTCAATGGGAGTAATAATAAACACCCATAGACTTTGCTAGCACTGAAATATGCAGCATATGTGAGACTATGTGTGACCCTACCCTTAAAAGGGTACTCCACTGGAAAACATATTTTAATTTTTATTTTTTTTAAATCAACTGGTGCCAGAAAGTTAAACAGATTTGTAAATTACTTTTATAAAAAAAATCTTAATCCTTCCAGTACTTATCAGTTGCTGTATACTCCACAGGAAGTTCTTTTCATTTTGAATTTATTTTCTGTCTGACCACAGTGCTCTCTGCTGACACCTCTGTCCATGTCAGAGGAGCAAATCCCCATAGCAACCCTATCCTGCTCCGGACAGTTCCTGACATGAACAGAGGTGTCAGCAGAGAGCACTGTGGTCAGACAGAAAGGAAATTAAAAAAGAAAAGAAATTCCTGTGGACCATACAGCAGCTGATAAGTGCTGGAAGGATTAAGATTTTTTTTAATAGAAGTAATTTACAAATCTGTTTAACTTTCTGGCACCAGTTGATTTAAACGTTTTCCAGTGGAGTACCCCTTTAAGGCAAAAATGACACAATTAGGGCCTGTGTGCAGTAATGGGGGTCTATGGATACAGTAAACACAATCGCCAGGACCTATCACATAAGGTAAATGTGCGCTCCTGGATTTAGTGTTAAATCAGGCTTACCTGCGCAAGAAATCTTATCACAACGGTGATTATATTGAGTATATTTCTATTTAACCAGTCCTGTAATACAAATACTCCACATCCTTCAGGTCTAGATAATAATGTGTCCCAGAAGGCGGCCCCATACAGGCTCTATATACCTGCAGATTTTTTTTGCAAAGGGTTAAAAGAAATCCATTTTAATTAAGCCATTTCTCCAAGGGACTAAACATTCTTGTGGGAACGGTGGTGACTATGCTGATCACTGTCATCATCATCCCGAAACGAACTGGGAATGAATACAATTAATCCCCAAGGCATTCTACAGAAAAGGATAATGCAATGACAGCCAGGCCGGTCTTTCCATAGATTCTATTAGCCCAATCACCTTCTGTATAAAGCTGAATTCAGCATTCACAGTCTTACCTATGCTGCCACCCAGCTTCTCTAGTCTCCTGAATGGTTGTGTCAGTGTTTCCCAACTAGTGTGTCTTCAGATATTGCAAAACTACAACTCCCGGTATGTATAACATCACCACCTATTAGATCCTCCCCCATCGTTCCTTTATATGAGGATGTATGTAAAAAAAAACAATACATACATATATATATATATATATATATATATATATATACATACGCTGTATATGTATATATATATATATATATATATATATATATATATACATATATATATATATATATACACACACACACATATATATTTTTTTTTTTTTTATAGCAGAAAAAAGTATTCCGGCACTATAGCTATGGCCCCCAAAAAATTGTATGCTGATTGTGGTTATGGATAGGTTTTTCCTACAAGGTGAATAGTGGTGGTGCCAGCGTATATGGAAAAATATAGCAAAGTGCAAAAAGTCAGAGAAGAAAAATATATACGTTGCACTCACCCCTTTGGTTGCAAAGGGGTTAATCCGTCCGGAGGAGCTGACTAAGTGCGATGAGCTGATGTTTGTCTTCCTCCCTTCCCTTTTGCACTAATGTAATGTGTGATTCTTCAATAAAGACGGATTAACCCCTTTGCAACTAACGTGGTGAGTGCAACGTATATTTTTTCTTCTCTGACTTCTCTATATATAGAATGCTTCTGAAGATGTAGGGGGAGATTTATCAAAACCTGTCCCGAGGAAAACTTGCCCAGTTGCCCATAGCAACCAATCAGATCGCTTCTTTCTTTCTTTCATTTTTAACAAGGCCTCTGCAAAATGAAAGAAGTGATCTGATTGGTTGCTATGGGCAACTTTACCAACTTTAAATCTCCCTCGTAATGTCTACCCTCTTTAAGAAACCAGGAGTGCAGTGATAGTATGTGGATGCACACAATGATTAGCTGCAGAGTTATAAAGCTCCCATGCTCTGGGCAGCTGCCTGCTTTTCCTATAGGCAGAACCGGCTCTGAACCTTTCTCCAGGAAATTTGGGGTATACTTTGGCAACTTGTCAAAAAGAGCTGCAGACATATACCACGACATACTAACAGCAGGCCCAGTGCGTTTAATGGACCCAAAGAATTTAACTAGTGACTACATTTGGTCCTATTTGTTCTGTGGGACTCAAAAACACGGTCTGTCAGGTTGTCAATGTATATCCAGGACATGTGGGGAAAACGTGATTTGAACATAGCTTAAGGGTATATTCACAGGACAGAATGTCTGTGCGGAATTCTGCCGGAATAGCCAGTGCAGAAATTCCGCTGCAGCACGGAACATTCCGCTGATTTCAATGGGATTATACTGCACTATTCACACGCCCAAACATGTCTATTCTTTCTGCGGAATTTCGATCAAGCTTTGCCATCTATGAGATGGTGCATTTTCAAGCGGGGCTAGCGGCCGTCGGTCGTTTTGCACATTTTCCTAACATGTAAACACATTCTAACTCTGTAACTTTGCCGTTCATTAGTCTAGGGCAGTGTTTCCCAACCAGTGTTCCTCCAGCTGGTACAAAACTACTACTCCTAGCATATGCGGAGGGAGCAATTTAAATGGGCGCTGTCATTAAAATGATTATTTTTGCATATGATACAACAGGTAAAATAAATAAGATTTGTACTTTATATCCAAGCAAACAGTTACAGGCACCGCTAGCCACAAGCAGCTGACTGCAATCAGTACGGCCCAATGGTGACCTGTGCTATACCTGGACAGTCCCATGCAAGTCTAAACGATAGTGCTCACGTATAGTGCAGTTCATTCATACTATTCCCTTGAACATAAAGAAGAAAGGACGGAGTACATACCGTATCTTTAGATGCAGGTGCGGTTTTATTCTTTAAAAGACAGGGAAACTGTTACAGGGGGCAGACGGATGCCTCGGGGAGACCTCGGGCCCAAGGTCTCCCTGAAGCATCCGTCCGCCCCCTGTAACCATCAGAATAAGGCCGCACCTGAATCTAAAGAAAATACGGTATATGCTCCATCCTTTTCTTCTTGTTCAAGTGAAGAAGAATTGTAATTCACTCCCTGTAAAAAAAAAAATATTTGTATGTCACTTTCATGGCCCTATGAATTGCACTCGCTCTCTGCTTGTGTATGAAACAGGGAAACCGAGTGTTATTCACTTTCTATGGCCAGATTGCACTTCCTGAGTTTGGTCTCCTACCAGGAGACCAAAGTCAGTACTTTTGAGCAGACGGAATGCCCTCTGGACAAGAAGGGAGACCCCTAGTGGTCAGATTTCTAAGGCCATGAAAGTGACATAAAAAGCCTTTTTTTTCCAGGGAGTAAATTACAAATCTTATTTACCGTATGTTATCTACTGTATCATATGAAAAAAAATCATTTTAATGACAGTGCCCATTTAACAATTGTTGGCACCAGAAAACAAACCAAAAAAAAAAGTAGAAATTTTTGGTGCAAAGATCATAATAGTTGTGAACAACACTGAAAATTTGTTTGCAGAAATGGGACTTGCACAAGGATTTGCAACTTTCTTAAGCTTGTTTTCTGGAGTCAAGCACAGATCCATTTTCCATATTATCTCTTTATTATCTCTCTTTTTATCTCGTTTAGAGACAATTTTATGCCTATATGTATGTAACACACTTCTCCAGGTCCAGACTTGCCCTGTGAAAGTTTTAATTAAAAGGATTAAAAGAAAGGTAAACATTGTTCCTATTATATAAACCTATTTGGGTGGCATACGTAACATTTTTGGGCCTCATTTTTTACACTTTTTTTTCTAGTGTTTCTCGTCCTCATATCCCATCCTTATATTCTGACCTGATATCCTGTCCTCATATCTCATCCTCATATCCCGACCTTATATCCTGACTTCATATTCCGCCCCCATATCCCATCCTCATATCTCATCCTTATATCCTGACCTGATATCCCGACTTCATATTTTGCCCTCAAATCCCGACCTCATATCTCATCCTCATATCCATCCTTATATCCAGACTTTATATCCCCTCTTCATATTCTGACCTCATATCCTGTCCTTACATCCCAACCTCATATCCTGTCCCTCACACTAACTATTCTCTGCACCTGCCTGCTGGACAGTCGGCAGGATGTTTAAAAATCCTGGGCAATCTCTGAAAGGCCCTGGCATAAGGTGGTGGGTTAGGGTTAATTATCTGATTATATTTTTAGTTGACATATAAGTAACATGTGTACCAAGTTTTATCGTGGAAATTCTTCTATGCGCACAGCACGGCAAAATCCCATTTAAATCAAAATTCTATCAAAATAAAAAAATCCCACACGTAATCCCACACATGTGCGCCAAAATGATCACACCATAAATTAGGCTTAGTTATGCATAACTTGAGCCTGGTAAGTTAGTTTTTAAACACGATGATAAATCCCCCCCCCCCCCCCCCCCCCCCATGGTATATTTAAAAAACACTGAATTTGTGATAGAAAATACTATATAATAATAATTATGTAAACCAGTCCTCAAAGGTGCATAGAAGGCTCACGTGGACATCACAAGAGCTACAGGCACGCGACTCAGTTGTGATCCTACCTGCACTACAGGCACGCGACTCCATTGTGAATCCACTAGTGCTACATTTGCGTGACCTCACCGTGAATCTCCCACTGCTGCCAGCTTTCCTTGCACACTAGGCCGGCCGGGAGGCTGGAGCTGTGACCAGAGGCTGAAGTCCAAACAGATCGTGGAATTGGTGAGCGGTTCTATGCACCACAGTGTCTGTTTTATCTGACTACTATTACTAACTGTGGGACTTGTAAAGAACATATTTTTACATAGCTACATGAAGCTTTATGGAACAGACGGACAATTTATAACCATTGCACGGGCTGCCAAGCGAAACAGAACAAACTTTAACTCACTTTCCTACGTTCCCGCGTTGCGCTGATATCGATGTCCCGTTCTCCGGTCCCCGACTTTTACTGCTTCGTGTAAGTCGAAGAGTCACGTGGTGCTCAGTGTCCCCCTGCGGCCGGTGATATACTGAGCGTCACGTGACTCTTCGAGAAGTGCCAAGACGTGCACAGAGGAGTGGCAGAGGCCTAAATTCATCAGGCGCAGGCAGTGGTCGCAGCAGAGTAGGGGCCTGTAGCAGCACGAGTCACAGCGAGAGGTCTGAGCTCCCGGTGTCAGCCAGCAGTCGTGTCTCGACCAGCAACCCAGCAGCCATGATTGATCGGTTCACTCGGTCATCCACTTCATCCCAAGTGACATCCGACACCCCCAGGCAAGAGTCTGTGAGTTCCTCAGTCTCAACCCTCAGTTGGCATGGCCCTCATGCTGCATCTGCCACCTCCGGGCTCTGTCATTGTGCCGCCATATGGTCTCCTCATGCTGATGCTGCCACCTCCAGGCTCTGTCATTGTGCTGCCATATGGTCTCCTCATGCTTATGCTACCACCTCCAGGCTCTCTCATTGTGCTGCCATGGATACTGCAAAACATGATTAAGGTGCTGGTAAGTAAGTATTGAAGATATGCATTAGTTAAAACATAACTTTTCTTAGGATAAAATATATGGACCCAATTTTTTTTTTTTTTAATCTAACAAAAGGAAAGGTGTGCAAAAAACACCATGTATTGATACACCACCAAGTACCAAGTACCACCAAGTATTGATGCGATGCAAAGACCTCTAAAAGGTGGAAGTGAACAACATATGGTCCATTGTAACCGGTGGGGGTAAAAACTTCCCCTGTAAGGCCCACTCTCCCACTATTAATTCCCTTTTTGGCAAGTGTTGCTCGTCCTAAATAGGGTGGCCCCACACAGGAACCTCTCCCTACTTCCAACTAAAAACCCTGGGAAATGGCAGTTGGAGTTTGTAGGTGGAAATAGGGAGAGGTTCCCGTGTGGGGCCACCCTTTTTTAGGTTGAGTTACACTTCCCAATAAGGGAATTAATAGTGTGAGAGTAAGGCCTTACGGGGAAGTTTTTACCCCCTCCGGTTACAATGGACCATACGTTGTTCCCTTCCACCTTTTAGAAGTGTTTGCATCACATCAAAACTTAGTGGTGTAGGTGGCACATGGTGTTTTTTGCCCCTCTTGCCTTTTGTTAAATAAAAAATGTTTTGGGGTCCATATGTTTTATCCTAAGAATATTATTAAAAGTTAAGTTTTACGTAATGCATATCCTCAATACTTACTTGTGTACACTAACACTTTTACAAAAGAGACAGTTTTCTTCTGCCTACCTGCCTCTATTCTGATCCTGCCATCCGCCTGATGCCACACATATAATGCCAAGTTCTCCTTCTTTCACCCACCTTCGTCACCGGATTCTGGTATAGCCACCCACCGCCCAACTCTGTCACCGGGTCACTTTCTGGACTCCTGATGCTGCTGATGCCACCTCCAGGCTGTCTCATTCTGCCACCATATGTTCTCCTCATGCTGAAGCCAGCTCCAGGATGTCTCATTCTGCCACCATATATTCTCCTCATGCTTCCTCCACCTCCTTGCTGTGTCAGTCAGCCACTATATGGTCTCTTCATGCTGCCACCACCTCCAGGCTGTGTCATTCAGCCACTATATGGTCTCCTAATGCTGCTGCCACCTCTAGGCTGTGTCATTCAGCCACTATATGGTCTCCTATTGCTGCTGCCAACTCCAGGCTGTGTCATTCTGTCATATTATGGTCTCCTCATGCTGCATCCACCTCCAGGCTGTGTCACTGTGCCGCCATGTGGTCTCCTCATGCTGCTGGCACATTAAATAAAACTTTTTAGGTTCATCTATTTGAAATCTTCAATTTAAATGTTGTGAGGCCCTATGGTCTCGTCAGACTGTTGCCACCTCCAGGCTGGGTGATTCAGCCATTATATGGTCTCCTCATGCTGCCGCCACCTCCACACTCTGTCATTCAGGCACTATATGGTCTCCTTATACTGCCACCACCTCCACGCTGTGTTACTAAGCCACTAAATTGTCTCCTTATGCTTCCACCACCACCAGGCTGTGTCATTCAGCAACTATATGGTCTCCTCATGCTGCCGCCACCTCCAGGCTGTGTCATTCTGACGCCATATAGTCTCCTCATATTGATGTCCCCTCCAGGCTCTGTCATTGTGCCGCTCTGCGACAGTGATTCTAGTAGCGATGACTGTAATCTGCATGTCATACTGAATAACATTATTATGTCACTAACACAGCAGTTCTACACCCCTATTGAGGCTCTCTGCAGCCCAGAAATAGCCATTTTTAATAGTGATTTGCCTCAAATAAATTCAGACCGGAACAAATTAATTGTCCGAATCGAATTTTTCAAAAATTCTCTCATGTCCAATTTTCAATTTTGAGTCTGCGCAAGGGCCCTGCACTAGATCCCAGCTCTATACATACTGTGTATTTAATAAATTGTTATAATTAATCACTTTATTGCTATTGGATATATAACTCTTTTTCTAACACTTCCTTCTACGCACCTTTGAGGACTTGTTTATATAATTTTTACTATATAATATTTTCTTGATACATTTTCAGGCCTATTTGGGGTATAGGCAACACCAGTAACCTTGGGGACGTATTCTGCTATAGTGAGCTACACTATTCTTTTTCTATTCTGCATACATTTTATGTGTGATAGATCAGTTACAGGGCCAACATTTTCTAAAATAAATTTCCAAATATGCTTAAATATGATTGGTTGTTGCTTTTGTGGCTTGAGAATTTTCCATTTGAAAATTGGAATGTATTGTGCTATTTCAGCAGAAATTTTAATATCCGTGACCTCTGGTTCCCTTTCAACCCCTGTCTAATATTTACTCAGTCTTGGACTGTACATACCAGTGTTTCCCAACCAGGGTGGCTCCTCCACACCCTGGCCTTTGGCTGTCCAGGCATGCTGGGAGTTGAAGTTTTGCCACAGCTGGAGGCACCCTAGTTGGGAAACACTGCATTACAGCAATAGTCCCCAACCATTGGCTGTCTGGGCATGCTGGGAGTTGTAGTTTTGCAACAGATGGAGGCACCCTGGTTGGGAAACACTGGTATACACCATTACCATTGTAAAGAACAGATCATTGTGGCATATGATAGCTGTACGTGGGAAGATTCCAATAAGCCGGACAACCTGAGATGTTGTCTACCTTGTTCTGGACACACGAGTGTGTCAGGTGTCATTTGTCGTCATGGTGACACCAGGTCTCAAACAAAAATGAATCAATTGTTGTCATGGTGGGGGAGAGGTGCATGTTAACACTTCACAGGTGTCATGGTAGACACTGGATATTACGTCACTATATATCGAAGTGTGAGACGTCTTTATCCGTAAGACTGGAACTGTATTTCATAAGATTATGGCCGCTATTTAATGAAATCGAGCAATACAATGCAAACCAGTTATTCTAGTAATTACATGTGGTGGCGGGGTGTGATGAGCGCAGATGTTGTTACCCTAGGGGCAGATGGCATTAACCTTTTGTATTCGTGACGCCAGGGTGTGGTTGAGCCTATAACCACCTGAAGGTATACCGCTGGATCCTAGGCTGGGCACGGGGGCAATAATTATTCCAATGCCAAGTTACGGACAACGGTAGCTTTACTGAGGGTAGACAGTAGGTAACGTCTATACAGTTCAGCCAGGGCCCAAGGAGGTGACCAGTGACCTTGCAGGTTTACTGGGACTTGTAGTTGGACGGGAGAATTTAGTGCACGCCCTGCTGGGTAGACAGATGACTTGACTTGACTGACTTGTGACTGACAGGACGGTGACTTTATCTTACTTGCACTTGACTTGTGGCTGCAGGACTTGACTGGAGGCCTCCACTACTCTGGACACACACACTAGGCACGACTGCACTGAACCTCAGCAGGAAGCAAGAGCAGAGATCAAAGAGAGAGAAGATCCACCCACGGCTTATATGGGGGAGACTAGCAGGGAGCCCATAGGTCACCCCAGGGATCACCTGGTCACTGGTAACTTCTGCTATACAGTTACCTAATAATGGACCTCCCTGCCCTGGGAGAACCATCAGGCAAATAGCTAAGACAAAAAACCCTTTCTCAAGAGGTGCTGCAGCTCCCAGAGCAGTTCATGGACCATCAGACGGATCATCATACAGATGATCTTTTTATTAGCGGATACAGAGTCACCGATAAAAACATCATCCGTTTGTTAAGACGTCTGATGGTCCATGGACTTCTTTGGAAGCCGCAGCGCCTCTTAAAAAAAAAAAAAAGGATCTCCCTGCTGGACCCGGCATTCGTTAAGAGCATCGGGTGCAGTGCGGAAGGCTTGTGACGTTACGGCCCTCCCATAGATGTCACGCCCCTCCCATAGACTTGCATTGAGGGAGCGTGGCCATGACGTCACAAGCAGGCGTGATCGTGACGTCCTGAGTCTCCGTCCCGCATCACCAGTCATCCGGCCCAGAGCGATGTTTGCTCCATGCATCGGATGTCTGGGGTGCTGCAGCCGAGATCATGGGGGTCCCCAGCGGCGGGACCCCTGCGATCAGACATCTTATCACCTATCCTTTGGATAGGAAATTAGATATCTAGGGGCAGAGTACCCCTTTAAGCTTAACAGAAACTCCATCTTATAAGTACTCCATTCAGTAAGGGTGATTCTATGCGCACAAGGTAAACGGCTAATTCATGGAATGCCAATTTTTAAAAGACCTATTATGGCTTTATTATACCTTGGGATAATACACAAGGGGTCGCCTCTGGGTGTCTTTGTTATTTTCTCTCTTGTGAAAACCATCAGACGGCCGTATTTGGCAGCCTGTACAGTGAAGGAAATGTCGGATTAACAACAACAAAAAATCCCGAAAAAGGCATTTCTAATAAGTTATGAACTGATTTGCATTTTACTCAGTGAAATAAGTATCTGTGCAGCAAGCTCCATTCCTGGTATTTTTGTAGCATTTTTCCCCTACTGAAGTGTATTGGGGTAAGTGTATGACAAGAAGCAGCAGTTGGGTTTCTTACATGCAGTAGTACCACGATTCACAGTTTCTCTCGGACGTAGTTCTAGCAGCACATCCTAGTATTCAGAAGTATTGGAATGGAATAGTGTATAATTGAGAATACATCTTCATATTGCATCAAGTTTTCACCTATAGTCAAGGTATAATAGTTGCTGGGTAAGGTGCCCCACCCTCACATTACACTAATTTAGACATTACCCAAGGGTTTAGCTATGGGCCGTATGTGTCCGGGGTGCTGCTAGCAAACTTTTTTTGAACCCTCTACTAAAGCTGCCAAGGCCCACCAAGATCAGCAATTAGAGACCCAGTTTGTGCACAGAAATGCAGATATTTTTGCAGAAAAATCTCCATCTCTGCACATATATGTATTACTTTTGAGGGGGGGGGGGGAAGTAGTCATGCAGACTTATCAACAGACCCAAATTTAGTGATCTAAAGCTTTCCATACACACTCAGTCAAATGTGTCTGGTGGTCTCCCAACTCTCCCCATGATGGCAATTGGCAGAGTTGAAGATGATTGGGTATACGGGATTTCAATGTGCCCTATCTTTTTGTTCTCAGAGATAAGCTGCTGCCTGAGCTATCTAGTAATGGCTTTTTCCACACTACACACACACAAACACACGCACGGTCAAGCTGATCATGCATGTGTATGGGGGGAATCAGGAGAAATACCGTAGCTGCAATCTGAAATGTTGAACTAGGAATCCTATGGTGATGTAAATTCAGTTAGGGGCCTGGTGTTGCGACTACAATACAGTCTTATGCAGCCTTATCTGAATGTGACCTAAAGGCCGATATCACCCTGTGCAACATAGCCAACGATCAGCTGATCATTTGTTCTGACCCTTTTAAATTGGTCACACATCTCTCCAATGTAAAAGGGCATATGAATCTGGCCAACGATGGAAGCGATCGTACATGTCACCTTTTCTATGAGTTGGTCAAGCCTTAAAGGGGTACTCCACTGCTCAGCGTTTAGAACAAACTGTTCCGAACGCTGGAGCCGGCGCCGGGAGCCGTGACTTCATAGCCCTGCCCCCTCAATGCAAGTCTATGGGAGGGGGCGTTATGGATGCCACGCCCCCTCCCATAGACTTGCATTGAGGGGGCGGGATTTGCATTGAGGGGGCGGGGTTTGTTCCAAATGCTGAGCAGCGAAGTACCCCTTTAAAATAGGCTGAATAAATGGACCTATCTACAATCAGCTCCTATTGGCGGGGATGAACTCCTTCAGATATAGAAATAGAGCCTGCCACAAAAGGATGAATTTGGGTATATATGAGGCTGAATAAGGGAAGTCCATAAAGGGGGGTAGGGAAGCTGATGACATAATAAAGCTCACGTATGGGGAGGTGTTTCTTATCTCTATGACCGGTCAAGGTACATGCTTGAGCAATTGTATAAATATAGTTAGTCTTTCCCCACATTATGTCATTGCTGCGCCTGAGATAAGGTTATGTGGCTATTGTTCTACACATTATACTTTTATATATACAATTCTTAGTAAATGTCAGGAAAGATGACATAAAGACTTGCACGACAATGTGACAGAGAAGTAGCTTGATACATATAAAAGGCCATAAATATTTGACTTTATGACCGGTCCTTTGTTCCGGTAGAGCAGTCGGGCTTCCGCTTTAATGGGCTCTTTTATATCCTGATAATTATTAGCAAACTTTATGATATTTGCAGCCATCATGATTGATCGGCATCTCTGACGAAGTAACTTATTAACTGCGGACATTTTAACGAGTGGAAAAATACTTCACTAAAATGGAAGCGACGCCGGCACTGGTAGTGTTTTATGGGGTGAATATAAAGTCTGCATAGAGGGAGCTGCACCTTCTCCTGCTCCAACATTACTGGTAAACTTGCCATTATGGACAATGGAAAGCTGAATGATGAAATCTGAGGGAGATGTAGTGCTGGTCATACTGACTGCGACCCAACTTTCCCATTAAGAGATCAAAATCAGATCAACAAAAGTGGATACTATAGGGTTGTGTTAAAATCAAGAAAAAAATAATTCGGAAACACTGCAAAGTGCGAACATAGCCTAAGGCAGTGTTTCCCAACCAGGGTGCCTCCAGTTGTTGCAAAACTACAACTCCCAGCATGCCCGGACAGCCGAAGGCATCTATTTATGTGTATACATTGTATTATTGAAGTCCAAGCCAAACAATCGCCAACCACGTAAGGTGTATGTGGTTACCCAACTCAGCAAATGATGTCAGGGGAGAGATGTATTAAACTATTGGATTTCACTTATAAGGCTATGTTCACACTATGGAGAATCTCTATGCAGATATTCTGGACCCTGCGGGGTGCGCATAGGAATGTGGGGATGAGATGTCTAATCGCGGGGGATCCAACCGCTGGGAACCCCTACGATCTGCGGCCCAGCACCCCGGCGTTCTGAACATTTATCTTTAGAATAGCAAGCAGTGCTAGGCTTTGGAGTGGCCATGGTCATCACCAGTACCATTTTAATGCATGACCTGTGGACATACCATAAGGCTGGAATTCCTCTAAGATTTTTCAGCCAACAACACCCTAAAAAACGCCCATTCTGCCGCACTGCGTTCTTTCTGTGAAAAAAAACACTGTGGCCAGATGTCAGCTGTAAAGTCAATAGGGAACTGAATAATGCCACATCCACTTGGCGTTTTTTAGTTTGGCATTTTTTTTTTTCTTTAAATCCTTTTGCCATTTTTCTGCTTTTTTGAGCTCAGTGGTAGTTTTTCAAAAACAACCTCATGTTGAGACTTTGGCCTTTTTTTCTCCCATAGAAGTCTTTGAGAGTGAAACAGCGTCACAAAAAAAGCCATGTGGGTTTTAACATTGGCTGGCGGTTTTTATAAATTTTTTTACTTTGACTAGTCATCCAAAAAAGGGACTGAGGGGAGATGAGCAAATAGATAGCCTAGTTACTGTGAAAGGCCATCCAAAAGTACACACCTGCTGGTGTTGTAGACAAATACTGTTTTAAGCGTAGTGGAGCGCATTGTCCTCCCCTCATATACGCACTAAGTATGTCAGGCAGTGAAGTGCCAGGATGTGCACAGGGGAGTAACAGAGGCCTAAATTCATCAGGCAAAGGCAGATGGGCTTGAGGTGAATCGCTGCTGTAAAAAATGCTTTTCTGTACAACACACCGCTTTCTGTCCCTTTCTCTCTGCAATAAAATGCTGATCTGACTGGCTGCAAGATGGCTGCCGATTATATAGGGCTGTGACATCACAGGGGTGGCTGGCTGCTGATAAGCTGCATGCTGCATGTGATTCAGGGTCATCCCGCCTACCTGTCTTCCCGCCTTCCTAGAGTTCCTTGCCCCATGTCCTGACATGTGGAGCCACCATCTAAGATGCCCTGGAGCCTGGACCGCACTAAATGGAGTTTAATAAAGGGATTAGTGTGACCGAATCGCAGCGATATTCGAATTCATTGCAAAGAGAATTTTTCCTGAACTTCATAATGAATTCGGATTCGTCAGATTCGATTCGCTCATCCCTAGTTACCATAAAAAATAAAAAATAAAAAAATACAGTAGGGATGGAAAAAATTGTAGGAAACAAAATTTATATTTTTTAGAATAAAATTTGTATTCATTTTCAATCAGGGACCTATTTATGTGAGCGGGCAGGAACATCAAAATGTAGCCATCAATATTAAAAATTGATAAAGGGGCCATGTAATTGTACAGGGTGGGCCATTTATATGAATACAATAAAATAAAATGGGAATGGTTGGTGATATTAACTTCCTGTTTGTGGCACATTAATATATGTGAGGGGGGAAACTTTTCAAGATGGGTGGTGACCATGGCGGCCATTTTGAAGTCGGCCATTTTGAATCCAACTTTTGTTTTTTCAATAGGAAGAGGGTCATGTGACACATCAAACTTATTGGGAATTTCACAAGAAAAACAATGATGTGCTTGGTTTTAAAGTAACTTTATTCTTTCATGAGTTATTTACAAGTTTCTGACCACTTATATAATGTGTTCAATGTGCTGCCCATTGTGTTGGATTGTCAATGCAACCCTCTTCTCCCACTCTTCACACACTGATAGCAACACCGCAGGAGAAATACTAGCACAGGCTTCCAGTATCCGTAGTTTCAGGTGCTGCACATCTCATATCTTCACAGCATAGACAATTGCCTTCAGATGACCCCAAAGATAAAAGTCTAAGGGGGTCAGATCAGGAGACCTTGGGGGCCATTCAACTGGCCTACAATGACCAATCCACTTTCCAGGAAACTGTTCATCTAGGAATGCTCGGACCTGACACCCATAATGTGGTGGTCACCATCTTGCTATGGTTGTCAGGTCCGAACATTCCTAGATGAACAGTTTCCTGGAAACTGGATTGGTCATCGTGGGCCAGTTGAATGGCCCCCAAGGTCTCCCGATCTGACCCCCTTAGACTTTTATCTTTGGGGTTATCTGAAGGCAATTGTCTATGCTGTGAAGATATGAGATGTGCAGCACCTGAAACTACGGATACTGGAAGCCTGTGCTAGCATTTCTCCTGCGGTGTATATAGTAGTATATAGCAGTGTATACGGATACTGGAAGCCTGTGCTAGCATTTCTCCTGCGTTTTATATAGTAGTATATAGCAGTGTATATGGATACTGGAAGCCTGTGCTAGCATTTCTCCTGCGGTTTATATAGTAGTATATAGCAGTGTATACGGATACTGGAAGCCTGTGCTAGCATTTCTCCTGCGGTGTTGCTATCAAAATGTCCGACTTCAAAATGGCCCCCATGGTCATCACCCATGTTGAAAAGTTTCCCCCCTCACATATACTAATGTGCCACAAACAGGAAGTTAATATCACCAACCATTCCCATTTCATTAAAGGAGTAGTCCAGTGATTCAGTGGTGAGCAACTTATCCCCTATCCTAAGGATAGGGGATAAGTTGCAGATCGCGGGGGGTCCGACCCCTGGGAGCCCCGACAGCCCGCTGGAAGGGGGCGTGTCGACCTCCGCACGAGGCGGCGGCCGACACGCCCCCTCAATACAACTCTATGGCAGAGCCGAAGCGCTGCCTTCGGCAATCTCCGGCTCTGCCATAGAGATGTATTGAGGGGGCGTGTCGGCCGCCGCCTCGTGCGGGGGTCGACACCCGCTATCTCGGCGGAGAGCCGGGGCCCCGTACAGAGAGATCGCAGGGGGCCCCAGCGGTCGGACCCCCCGCGATCTCAAACTTATCCCCTATCCTTAGGATAGGGGATAAGTTTTTCACCACTGGACTACCCCTTTAAGGTGTATCCATAGAAATGACCCACCCTGTATATTTTTTAAATTAATTTTGTGAAGATTTATATTAAGAATGCATTTTAATAATGTGTTTTATAAAGTTGGTTAGATTTTTACTACTTTTCAACTTTATTCTCTCTATTTTCAAAATTATTTAGGTACTACTCCTAGCATGGAACACTCCTGACACCTGTTGCGATCGTTCTTTATAACCTGTAGAATCGGGCGGCATGCCATATTTCTTTGCAATCTCTGCTCTTAAATGAATCTGTGATGTGAAGAGAATTTCACATCACAGCGGAGTAAAGTGCAGGGCAGGGGAGCGCTGCCGCCCACTTCTACAGATAATAAAGGACGATCGCAACAAGTGTCAGGAGTGGCACCCGCTGCGATCTGTCTCTTCCTTCAGGTACTACAGCACTACAGTCTGTTCCATGCTGGGAGTAGTACTAGTACCTATATAATGTCAAAAATAGAGAGAATAAAGTTGAAAAGTAGTAAAAACTAAACACACATTATAAAACACATTATTAAAATACATTATTAAAGGATACCTTTCATCAAAAAAACTTTTGATATATTATAGATTAATGTATGCAGAATAACTTTCCAATAGCATGTTATTAAAAAAAATATGCTTCTTTCTATTTAATTTTCCATTTTGAGGAAATGATCACTAGGGGTCTCCCTACCTGTCCTTTTTTTTTTTCTATAGATTTCAGACTTATGCTGGAGTCCTAAATCTCAGACTGCAGCTGGGACACAGACAAACACAGCACTGCTCCCTACCAGGGAGTTTGTCTGTGTCCCGGGTGCAGTCTGAGATTTAGGACTCCAGTATGAGTCTGAAATCTATAAAAAAAAAATAAAAAAAAAGGACTGGTAGGGAGACCCCTAGTGGTCATTTTCTTAAAGTGGAGAATTAAATAGAAAGAAGCATATTTTTTTAATAACATGCTATTGGAAAGTTATTCTGCATACATTAATCTATAATATATCAAAAGTTTTTTTTTTGATGAAAGGTACCCTTTAATAAAAAGTTTCACAAAATTAATTAAAAAAATATCTAAAAATATATATAATAATTATTTTTACAATTACATAAAAATTTTACTCTAAAAAATATACATATCGTTCCCTACAGTTTTTTCCATCCCTCATTATTATTATTATTATTTTTTGGTACCCAACACAATTCTAAAAAAAAAAGCCCACATGGAAACTGCCAAAGGGGCAAAATGTAATTTCCACACAAAGGTAAAAACGCTACAAAAAAAAGAAAACACACAGGGAAAATCAGTTGCATTTTTTTTCTGGCAGTTTTCTGGTGGTTTTTAACTTTAAAAAAACTTCAGAACAAAATCTCAGTGGAATCCTAGCCTAAAGGTTTAGATAGGTATAACTCATTTAGGAAGCTGTAATAGATATAGTGAAGCCAACATTGGGCATAGCCTACATATTTTTGGAGAACTGAACATTTTACAGGGAGCTATTGGATTCTGGATGATGAACAAAATGACACTTTTCCCTACTGAAAAATATTACATTTTTATTTTGTTTTGTACATTGAGACTAATAATTTATGCAAAAGTGTATCTAAATTATGGTAATTGCATTGAGTAACTTAACAAACAATGCTAATGTTATGTCGTTCATAAGGCTGATAAAATACCAGACTCAAGTTCAACCTAAATCCCTAATATACAAAAAACCCTTATGAGTTTGATGTCAGAATAAATCCCTGGATCAACGCCCCACCTCCAGAAATCTAGTAGCCGTAACTTAAAGGGGTTATCCACCATAAGGTGATTTTAGTATGTACCTGCCAGACAGTAATGGACATGCTTAGGAAGGATCTGCACTTGTCTTGGGGCTAAATGGCTATGTTGTGAGATCACCATAACACTGTGGCTAGCTTTTTGTGAACTGGTATTTCCTGTTTGACTTTTCTTTTTTTTACTACAAATCCCATAATTCCATTTTCCTCCCTCCCACACATCAGCCAACCCACCCATTGAAACATAAATGAGCTGTATCCATTCAAAAGACCTGTGGTTTTCAATCAGGGTGCCTACAGCTGTTGCATTAGTTGCCGATTGATCTCTCTCCCACCAAGCGATCGCTCCACCCATTGAATCAGACAGGCTCCCTGTCATCAGCTGACTAGTGAGTCCGGTCTCAGCCGCATTGCAACCTGGGAAAAATCTGAGACAACAGTCATTTTGTATGCTGATAATAATAAATATTGGGGTGAAAATCACAAAAGAATTGTGAGAAAACGTCACACACAGGTACAGACACTATATTATGAACTACACTAACTTTACAGCCCCTGTAGCATAGTCAAATAAAAAAAAATCCTGGAATACCCCTTTAATCTAAATGCCGTATATAAAAACTCAATGTGTCTGTGTATGTTCCAGCATAACTTCCAAAGGCTAAAGATATTAACATGAAACTTGGCACACATGTTACTTATATGTCAACAACAAACATAGGATAGGTAATTTAACCCTTACCCACCCCCATTTGCGAGAGTCAGGGTTTTTATTTAAAGTCCCATACAAGTCTATGGGAAATATATGTTACTGTATAACTTCCAAACAGCAGGAGATATTTCGATAATACTTGGTCACATGCTACTAATATGTCCACTAAAAATATAGGATACGGTAGTTAATTTAACCCTAACCTACCCCCATTCATGAGGGTCGGGGTTTTTGTTTAAAGTCCAATGCAAAATTTATGGGAAATGTATGTTCCAGCATATGTTCCAGGGATGTGAGGATTAGATATGGGGACAGGATATGAGGTCGGGATATGGGGACGGGATAAGAGGTCAGGATATGGGGATGGGATATGAGGACGGGATATGAGGGCGGGATATGGAGATGGGATATGAGGTCGGTATATGGGGACGGGATATAGGGACGGGATATGAGAACAGGATATGAGGTCGGGATATGGGGACAGGATATGAGGTCGGGATATGGGGACAGGATATGAGGTCGGGATATGGGGACAGGATATGAGGTTGGGATATGAGGTCGGGATATGGGGATGAGATATGGGGACGGGATATAAGGACAAGAGCTTCCTCCTTTGTTGCTTTTCCTCCCCTACAAGGATAAGGTAGGAAAAACCGGGTACTCAGCTAGTATATTATATATTTGATGAAAAGCATCCAGGACCCTCTTGAACTTGTTCAATAAACATCATGGGGCAGAAAGTTCCACAGTCTTACTGCTCTTACAGTATAGAATCCCCATCTGTAATGATCCCCGTCTGTGATGAAACCTTCTTTCTTCTAGACATAGATATTGTGCAAAACTACCTTACTTTTTTTTTTTTTTTTTTTATGCGTGGAACGGTAATCTCTTATTTCTGATCACATTGTTAGTTTCACTTAGATTGAAATAGAATGTGAGCAACTGTTGACAAAAAACACACCCTTATATGGATAATGTGTATACTTGCCCAAAGCCAGGAGGGAATTCTTTGTGTTGCCAGCTCCAGAGTTTACAGTAATAACTAGAAAAGCCCTGCACTGCCACACATGTTAAAGAAGAAGTATCTTGTAAAAAAAACATATCCCCTATTGAAAGCATAGGGGATAAGTTTCAGATCGCGGGTGGTCCGAGTGCTGGGGCCCCACGTGATGTCCTGTTTGGAGCCCCAACTCTCCTTCACAGCGGCACGTCACGACCCCACAGTTGCCACGTACCCTGTATATAGCTCTATGGGAGAGCCGATGATTGCCAAACGGCTCTCCCATAGAGCTATAAGGAGGGGGCGTGGCGGCCCCGGTTCGGGCGGGGGTTGCGCCGCTGTAAAGGAGAGCCGGGGCTACAAACAGGAGATCACGGGGGGGCCCCATTGCTCGGACCCCCCGTGATCTAAAACTTATCCCTTATCCTTTGGATAGAGAATAAGTTTTTTTTTTACATGATACTTCTCCATTAAACCTATCTAGTTACTCCTCCAGTTTGCTATGCATAAGATTTAATGCTCCTTAAATGTCATCAAAGGGGATGAGTAATTAACCCTGACCTTAGTTCATAATAAAGTCTTGATAAGCAGGATTCACCCTCTGTACCATCCAACCTAAAAATGTAGTTGTGATAGGCGGGGGTCAAGTGAAGTGTTGATGTAGATATTGTCAAGTTTGTGGCACAAGAAGGGTTGTGTTGGTAGTGAATGATGGATGATAAGGGCTGTAGTGGCACATTGCATCTAACCATTTAGTTAGATCAATGTTCCCACTACCCATTACTTCTAAAGCTGTAATCCATATCAGGGTCCCAGGAAAGGAGTACCTCAAAAACCAGGATTTATAGATAACAACTTGTTCTTTACTTGTGATGCAGATCTAATACACAAGGAACACACTTGTAAACTGTTCTTGATATACACTTGGTAGATGAGCAGTATCTGGTAACTTGCCACTGTCCTGAAGTTATTTTTCAGACCTATAGAATGAGACTTGAAACTGAAGACTTGAGACTTCACTAGGCTTGTGACTAGGACTTATGACTTGACTTGAGAAGTTTTTGTACTAGACTTAGGGGAAGACTCAGAGGCTTACAGGGTTTATGCCTTGGCTTCTTCCTCACAGTACTACTCTGTTCTTAATCCCTTAAAAATTGACTTTATTTTTTGCATTTTGCTTCTTTTAAATTGCATCAAACTGACTGTTCACCATTGATTATGTCACCTTATACAATGTATGTTTTTATTGCAGCTAAATATCCACAGATCAAGAATTTGATGGGACCAGACCCACAGCTTAAATGGACTGTCTCCTGCATGGTAGCTGTTCAGATACTTTGCTGTTATCTTGTCTGTGATGTCTCTTGGAAATGGCTTCTTTTCTGGTCCTATGCATTTGGAGGGGTGATCAATCATTCATTGACTCTTGCCATCCATGACATTTCTCACAATGTTGCTTTTGGTAACAAGTCAGCACGTTATAATCGTTTCTTTGGGATGTTTGCTAACCTTCCCATTGGAGTGCCTTACTCAACATCCTTCAAGAAATACCACATTGACCACCACCGATATCTCGGGGGAGATGGCTTGGACGTGGACATCCCTACAGATTTTGAGGGGCGCTTCTTCTGTACTCCTACACGCAAGATTATTTGGATCATTATACAACCACTTCTTTATGTCTTAAGACCACTATATGTTAATCCTAAACCCATTACACATATGGAGGTTATCAATGCACTAGTTCAGTTTTCCTTTGATTTGGCCATATACTCATTGTGGGGATTGAAGCCTATTGTGTACTTACTAGCTGGATCCCTACTGTCCATGGGTTTCCATCCAATATCTGGACATTTTATTGCTGAGCACTACATGTTTTTAAAAGGTTATGAAACCTATTCTTACTATGGACCTCTCAACCTGTTAACCTTCAATGTTGGCTACCACATGGAACATCATGACTTTCCAAGTATACCTGGCAGCAAACTTCCAGAGGTAAGACTATATCCATTATGCTGCTGTAGAACTGCATATTGCCTTCTTCTGCTAAAGGTGCCCATACACATTATGGAAAAGTCAGACAAACTGGCTGATTTTGGTAACAGTCTTATAGAGGTGTTCTGACTCTCTACCATGGCAGATGTTGGTCCAATAAAGGATTGGGCATTTTGTAATTTAACATAATTAATAATTTGTTCAAAACAGTAGATAAGCTGCTAACAGAGTCATCTGGTAGAGGCTTATATCCCTATTTGGCTGTTGAATGGGTATGGACACCTTAAGTGGTGCATCTTTGATTGTTTTGGAGACTAAGGGTCTATTCACACGGTAGAATTTCCGCTTGCAGAAATTCAGAAGTGTGAATGGGAGTGCGGAATCCCATAGAAGTCTATGGGCTATAGTTTGAGGCGGAATTCCGCAAGAGGAAATCCTGTCGTGTGAATAGACCCTAAGGGCCATACGTCATGTCAATTGTCATGGAAAAATATCTGTTGGGGGGAAAAAAAAACACAAAGAATACATAACACAGGGCCAATGAGTGTCGATCTTGTAGGTGAGCACTCATTCACAGAGCCTATTTACATGCTAAACTATTGCACAGGGAAGGACATCCAAACAATGGATGGATCATTCATGTGGCCTTTTGCCTCATTCCTTCTTTGCGCACACATCCCCTATGACACGACAAACAATTTTTAACAGGGCAAAGTGAAACGGTCAACCAACGGATCTGTTCAGATGATAATCACTCTGTGTAATAGAGCCATAAACAATAGGTTGTTCATCATCTTTTTTATCCTACACTAAATTGCCCACAAAATGCATGTAGGTCCCTAGAACCTTTTGTTTGACCAAATTAAAGTGGTTGTCTGGGCAAAAGTAAAATTTGCTTCCAGGCTGGGGGTTGTATAAATATAATAAACATACTATACTGACCTGATCCAACCCTCCGCAGCTGCAACACCAAAGTTCACAGCCCTCTGTTGGTCTCCACTTCTTTCTTTTTTTCTTTTTTATCAGAAAATTTTTATTGAACATTTAGTTTTTTTTTTACAAACAAACAACAAAACAAAACAAAACCACAACCCCCCCCCTGCAAAATAGAAAAATAGTTCAAGAAAATGCATGATCTGTTCATACATTGCATAGATATAGTACAACCAGGACATACTAAACAAAAACAAGTTATCTACAAAGATAAAAAAAATAAAATAAAAAAAAGAGTGGGTCACCACTCCAGACAGTCGGCAAAAGGTGTGGGCGAGGACATCTACAAGGGGTTACAGAAAAAGTACGGTCCCACTCAGAAGCTCAAAGAGAATACCACTGCCGTAAAACACACAACAGTACTAAACTAACACAGGATTATAGGACACGCAAGACAGAAGCAACACAGGAAAACGGCAAAAAAGAAAGACAGACAGACTATGTTGGTCTCCACTTCTACCGATTTGTGTGCTGTACCACCGATGCAGCTGTGTCTTTTGTCTTTTGCAAAGTTTTTTGAAACTTTCATAACACCTTTTTTTATTTTTATGCTGGGCTCACACATAGTATTTTGGTTAAGATTTTGCTTGGAATTTTTAACCAAAACCAGGAGTGGGACTGATTCAGAGAAAAAAATGGAATGATTTGCACCCTATTCTGACCAATATACCATGTGTGAACCCAGCCTAAGGCAATGTTCAGACTCTCTGGCGGGAACTATTCTGAGGGTGGCCAACACCCGCTGTAGGACCGCGCAGACATTGCTATCCCCATAGATGGCAATGCATTCAGCACAGATTCCACTGAGAGAATGAACAAGATCAAACTTATGGCGGTGGAAATTTTGTCACTGAAATTCCGTAATGTGAACTGTGCAGCAGAATGCCATTGACAGCAATTGGACTCTGCGGCACTGGAATTTCCGAGTGTAATTTATAATTGGAATTACGCTTAGAAATTTCTCTATCTGAACCCCGCCATACGACAAACTGGTTTCTGAGCCTTGTTTTCAACCTTATTTTTATTTGTTTTTGTTGTTACACACTGATTTTTAGTAGTTTTTTTTTCCTTTGGGCCTTAATTTCAGTTGTTTACTTCTCAAAATGGGGCTCAAAAACCAGTGTGTGAACATAGACTTATAGTAAATTCAACCATGGTGAAAGAAAGTGTATGGTGTTAGGTCATACATTCCATAACATAAACTACATATGTAAGCATAAGAGAAGAGAGTAGGAATTTACAGAATGAGGAAAGATAAGTAGTTTAGAAAGACTGCACCATGCCGGAATTCTGACTGTGTCCTTTATGATGTGGTTAGATAATGTGTTACAAAACGATCAATCACATGATGAATGCAAAGTCCGATCTACCTGTCCTACCTGAAAGTTTAGCTGAACTTTGGAACATGGTCTCCTGCCCCCAGCAATCTCTTCTGTGCTTGCGGCTGTAAGGTTGGAGTTGTCTACATTAATCTGATGTGGCAGTTCAGTCCCAACTCTCTCTCTAACTTTCTCTGACCCATAGCTGTAGTGAGGTACTCACTTTTACAGCTCATGAAAACCCCAAATCCCCAATATATTATATGATTTGGGGAGCCACATCATCTGCTGGTGTTGGTCACTGTGCTTCATTAAGTCCAGGTTCAACGCATCCCTCTACCAGGAGATTTCGGAGCACTTCATGCTTCCTTTCCTTTTAAGTTGCATTAATGAACTACAACTGACTTTTGCACAATATTCACATTTTTCGAGTTTCACCTGTATATAGATTTAGATATTTCAATAAAACTTGGTACACATGTTACCTACGTGTCAACAAAAAATATGGTAGAGTTAAATCAACAGTAACCCACCTCCATTTGCAAGGGTGGGGGATTTTCGCTGAAGTCCTATGCAAATCTATGGGACTTCCGGTAGATATGAGGTTGGTATATAAGCTCAGGATATGAGAATGGGACATAAGGACAGGATATGAGGTCAGTAATGAGGAAGGATATGAGGTCAGGACATGAGGACTGGATATGGGGACAGGATATGAAGACGGGATATGAGGTCAGGAAATAAGGACGGATTGTGAGGACAGGATATGAGGCTGCGATATAAGGACTGCATATAAGGTTGGGATATAAGGACGGAATATGAAAACAGGATATGCAGTCAGGATATGAGGATGGGATATGAGGTCGGGATGTGAGGTCGAGATATGAGGACTGGATATATGGACAGAATATGAGGACGGAATATGAGGTCATGGATAAGGACGGCATATGAATACGGGATATGAGTACGAGAGGATCAATGTTATTTTTCCTTTCCCACAAGGTTTATGTAGGAAGACCGGGAAACGCCAGGTACTCTGCTAGCGTAATTATAAAGTGTAAACACTACTTGACAGACTGTTACATTAATTAAAGACAGTTTTAATACTATGTCAGAATTTATTATGTTCCCTTTGCCTGTACTTTATATAATAACCACCTCTACTACTGGGCAACTCCTGCCCAAAATAAGCAATACACAAACTATATTTTACAATATATTTATTACAGGTTTTTTTTTTATTCTAAGCAGTAGTTAGTAAGTTCCTGCTGATGCTCGCAACTAAAAAAAAGTGGTGTCATCACTTCTCTCCAACCAGAAAACTGCTGGGCAATCATATAAACTCTTGCAAAAAGAGTTTGGCTATAATAATAATAATGCTGAACTTTGGAACATGGTCTCCTGCCCCCAGCAACCTCTTCTGTGCTTGCGGCTGTAAGGTTGGAGTTGTCTACATTAATCTGATGTGGCAGTTCAGTCCCAACTCTCTCTCTAACTTTCTCTGACCCATAGCTGTAGTGAGGTACTCACTTTTACAGCTCATGAAAACCCCAAATCCCCAATATATTATATGATTTGGGGAGCCATATCATCTGCTGGTGTTGGTCACTGTGCTTCATTAAGTCCAGGTTCAACACATCCCTCTACCAGGAGATTTCGGAGCACTTCATGCTTCCTTTCCTTTTAAGTTGCATTAATGAACTACAACTGACTTTTGCACAATATTCCCATTTTTCGAGTTTCACCTGTATATAGATTTAGATATTTCAATAAAACTTAGTACACATGTTACCTACGTGTCAACAAAAATATGGTAGAGTTAAATCAACAGTAACCCACCTCCATTTGCAAGGGTGGGGGATTTTCTCTGAAGTCCTATGCAAATCTATGGGACTTCCGGTATATCTCCTGATCTCTTTACTCTCAGATTGCAGAGATTGCCTGGGACTTCTAAAATCCTGCCGACTGTCCAACAGGCAGGTGCAGAGAACAGTTAGTGAGGGAACAGGATATGAGGTCGGGATATAAGGACGGGATATGGGGTCGGGATATGGGGGCAGAAAAAGAGATTGGGATATGAAGATGTGATATAAAAGCTGGATATGAGTACAGGATATGAGGTCGGGATATGAGGATAGGATATATGGTTGGGGATATGAGGACGGAATATGAGGTCGGGATATGAGGATGAGATATAAGGGCAGGATATGAGGACGAGATATGAGGACGGGACATGAGGACGGGACATGAGGACGGGACATGAGGATGGGTTATGAGGATGGGCTATGAGGATAGGTTATAAGAACAAGATATGAGGTTGGTATATAAGCTCAGGATATGAGAATGGGACATAAGGACAGGATATGAGGTCAGTAATGAGGAAGGATATGAGGTCAGGACATGAGGACTGGATATGGGGACAGGATATGAAGACGGGATATGAGGTCAGGAAATAAGGACGGATTGTGAGGACAGGATATGAGGCTGCGATATAAGGACTGGATATAAGGTTGGGATATAAGGACGGAATATGAAAACAGGATATGCAGTCAGGATATGAGGATGGGATATGAGGTCGGGATGTGAGGTCGAGATATGAGGACTGGATATATGGACAGAATATAAGGACGGAATATGAGGTCATGGATAAGGACGGCATATGAATACGGGATATGAGTACGAGAGGATCAATGTTATTTTTCCTTTCCCACAAGGTTTATGTAGGAAGACCGGGAAACGCCAGGTACTCTGCTAGCGTAATTATAAAGTGTAAACACTACTTGACAGACTGTTACATTAATTAAAGACAGTTTTAATACTATGTCAGAATTTATTAGGTTCCCTTTGCCTGTACTTTATATAATAACCACCTCTACTACTGGGCAACTCCTGCCCAAAATAAGCAATACACAAACTATATTTTACAATATATTTATTACAGGTTTTTTTTTATTCTAAGCAGTAGTTAGTAAGTTCCTGCTGATGCTCGCAACTAAAAAAAAGTGGTGTCATCACTTCTCTCCAACCAGAAAACTGCTGGGCAATCATATAAACTCTTGCAAAAAGAGTTTGGCTATAATAATAATAATGCTGATCTTTCCGTACATTCAAATTCTGGATAAAAAGCCAATAAACCCTTACAGTGCTGATGCCCAGTAAAGTGACATATGGCCAATGCAACGTTCTTGCAACTCCATTAGTTATCAGGGGCATAGTTGGGAGGGATGACAAGCATGTCAGCCTTGGCTGGGGTATTTAGATACAGAATTTAGAAAGTAGAGCCATCTGGGGCTGCCCTCCCTTTTCTTCTGTATGTCTCCCATATACAGTATATAGAATGCTTTTGAAGATATAATTTGTACCCTCTTTAAGTAACCAGGAGTGCAGTGATAGTAAGTGGGTGCATACAATGATTAGCTGCATAGTTATAAAACTCCCCTGACTCCTACTGCCTGTCTCTTCTGTGTGCAGATTCTCTAGTGCAGTGTTTCCCAAACTGTGCACGTCCAGATGTTGCAAAACTACAACTCCCAACCTGCCCGGACAGCCACCGGCTTTTCGGGCATTCTGGAGCCTTTGGTTTTACAACAGCTGGAGGCCCACAGTTTGGAGACGTAGGCTCTAGTGTGTCCTGTGAGATGCAGCCTGACACTGCTATCCTGCTCATAAGGGCTGACAGGGAGAAACTAATCATAAGGAGACAGGCTAAAGCTGCATCTCATATAAAACTTATATAAGGGACAAAGCTTAAAGGGGTAGTCCAGTGGTGAAAAACTTATCCCCTATCCTAAGGATAGGGGATAAGTTTGAGATCGCGGGGGGTTCGACCGCTGGGGCCCCCCGCGATCTCTCTGTACGGGGCCCCGGCTCTCCGCCGAGATAGCGGGTGTCGACCCCCGCACGAGGCGGCGGCCGACACGCCCCCTCAATACATCTCAATGGCAGAGCCGGAGATTGCCGAAGGCAGCGCTTCGGCTCTGCCATAGAGTTGTATTGAGGGGGCGTGTCGGCCGCCGCTTCGTGCGGAGGTCGACACGCCCCCTTCCCGCGAGCTGTCGGGGCTCCGTACAGGAGATTGCGGGGGGCCCCAGGGGTCGGACCCCCCGCGATCTGCAACTTATCCCCTATCCTTAAGATAGGGGATAAGTTGTAAACCACTGAGTCACCACTGGACTACTCCTTTAATGTCGCTATCAATTGCTGCACTTAGATAGGTCTAAATGCAAGTGCAGTAATGAGAATCCATCCCTGTTTCTGCAAGTCAGGGGCATCATGGCAAATGTAGCATGCATTATAAGAGTGATAATAATAACAAAATGGCAGACAACTCATGCATGCCACATCCACTATAATAGGTGTACACAAGGCATACATAACAACCTTTGCATTATTCTTTAATAATTAACAATAATGCTTTCCCCCTCTATCATCTATCTCCAGGGGAGAGTTTTGAAATCCCATACACATTAGATATAGTTGGCCAGTCGGATGACTTTAACCTAATGTTTATGACCAGTTTTAGTTCTGTCAACTTACAGAATCAAGGATGGTTCTAGGAGCCATGTCCACACTGTCTACTCTCAAACTCTCTATACTACTTTAAAGGAGTAGTCTCATGGAAAAAAACGTATATCCACTATCTGCAGGATAGGGGATAAGTTTTCGATCACAGGGGTCCAAGCGCTTGGGCCCCACCATCTCCTGTACGGAGTCACCGCTCTGTGCCGCATCACGACCCCTCCATATATCTCTATGGGAGAGCCGAAGATAGCCTAACGGCTTCGGACGGGGGTCGTGACGCGCAGCTTCAGGTAAGATCTGGGGCTCTGTAAAGAAGATCGTAGGGGGCCCCAGAGCTCCCCCCCCCCCCCCCCACGATCTAAACACCTTACACCTTACTGCTATTCTACAAACCCACAAACAGATACATTTCATATGTTGTATTAGGTCTGTCAAGGTTTTGTATTAAGGCCATGTGTAGTCAATAGTATTATTGAGTAAACTAGTACTCAATTTTTGTTGCCTCCTTTTCTGCTAAATCATGTACTTATCAAATATTTATTCTTTCCTTTACCATAACAGGTGCGTAAAATTGCTGCTGAATACTATGACACCCTGCCTTACCATACGTCGTGGGGGCGCGTACTTTGGGATTTTATATTCTGCAAGGAACTTGGTCCTTTCTCCCGGGTGAAGAGGGAATGTGAGCTGGCCAAGAAGGACTGAAACTCAAAAGATGATGATTTTATTTATTTCTTTGTCAATGCAAATACTAGATGTATTAATTTTTATAGAAGAGAAGTGTTTTAGAGAAAAATAATTTGATGACCTAAAGATTTAGGGCTTTGTGTGTTTCCCATTCGGAGCCTCTGATATCTCACTGCAAATATGTCCCCCCTGTTATATTGTCCCCTCAAATTTAGGAGGCCATGAAGGAATCAGCGATGGGTAATAAACTTAAATTCAATATGTTTAAAGTGCACCGGCCAACTTCTCACAGGACAGGCAGAGCTTTTATGACCTAAGCTAGAGGACCACTGATGTCCGCTCTTCATTTCAGAAAATATCTGCCTCCATTTTCTTGTGGCCATTAAGTCCTATCATCAGTAATGTTAAGAAGAATGCTGTAGTAACTACACCTAATTATGACGTGACGACACACTGAATGTAGTGTAGTGTTGGTATTTGGTTACAAACAAGATGGTGTTTTCTATGTGGAATTTAATATTAAAATGTGCTACTAACATCAAAAAAGACCATGAATGTGACTATGAAGTATTTGTTCATGTATGGGCTGATCATCATAAAAGCTAGAAGCAGGAGGCAGAGGCATACTATGCCTGGTAACACTATATTGGGTATTATTGTGCATCATGTGGAAGTACAGTATAACAGAAGTACTGTTTTAAAGCAGTTCTTCTAGAATGAGATGGGCCTCTAGGAGACACTACTATAGGGCATAGTTGCATTGGCGTGAGTACATCAATGCCATTACTGAATGGACCTAGATAATGTACGACAGGACCATTTAAACACTTTCAATGGGGTATTCCAGGATTTTGTTCTTTAAGCCTTTGAGCCCATGATGCCAAGATATAATACTGTGTAAAATGTTTCTATTACCTCCGCACAGAACCCATGCCCAGGAGTAATATAGTGCAGGTCTTTTCATTTTACTGTTGTCTCTGACCTTTCCCAGCATTCCATGCAACCAGAGATAATATTTCATAAGTCACATGGTGGCTCCATCTATAGGCAAAATAGGCTAGAACGCCCTCCGCAAGAAAGTTATATCTCCAGGTCCTGACCACCGCAAAATGTCACCCCAGTAGTAAGGAGATTACATGAGATGGGGGTTTGTCACAGAGTGTCACCCCAAAAGTAGGAAGATTACATGAGGAGAAGGTTTGTTACAGTGTGTCACCCCAGTCGTAAGATGGGGCGTGTCAATGGGAGGAGTCAAGGGGCGGCAAAAGCAGGGATGGCAAAAATCCTTGCACCAGCCCTGGTTACAGTGTGTCACCCAGTAGTAAGGTAATTACATGAGGAGAAAGTTTGTTACAGTGTGTCACCCGAGTAGGAGGTAATTACATGAGGAGAAGGTTTGTTACAGTGTGTGACCCCAGTAGTAAGGTGGGGCGTGTCAAAGGGGGAAGCCAATGGGTGGGGTCAAGGGGCGGCAAAATTCCTTTCACATAGGGTGGCAAAAATCCTTGCACCAGCCCTGGGTGTGGCTATGCTCCAGTGGGTGGGTGCATGGATAGCAGGGTCAAAGGGATTTACTAAAAATAGTGCTATCCAACCTTCCTACTCCAACAAAGCCATGCCCCCTGGAGACCATGTGACTTATGACATAGTGGTCCTCATTTACAAAAACCGTGGTATGTCGCGATTTTAGGTCAGGTCACAAAACCAGATACGGGGCAAAAATTAGCCGATTGACTTCAATCGGCTTATTGAAATGAATTAGAAACGGGCCGAGTCCAGTTGGGGTATGGGAGCACCCAGTTTTCACTCCCCCTAGCCAGATCCGGTTCCCATACTGTAAAAACGTAGTGTGAACCCACCCTAAGCCACATTATGGTCACATTCTGGAAGACCACTAGCAGCTATGTCATGGCTTAACCATTGTATTGAAACATTTTGAAGGCACAAGTTGAGTAAAAACATATTCCAAAGCTTCTTTTTACGGAAAATGTGTGAAGACCAAATAAATCTGGTATCTCATTTGGTATTGTTCTATGAGCTAAACAACCTGGACTCCATATTTATAAATGTTATCTAGTAAACTATTGCAAAACTTCGGAATTGTACAGAGAGTTAAAATATTGCTATTTTTAGGCTGTGTTCACATGTGTATCAGAGCTTCTCTCAGGAGGCCACCAAAATACAGGAAAATATAGTACATCATATTGGCAAATGGTGCGTAGGGCAGCCCCTTCACTCAATGGACACCATTAATGAACAACATGTATCGGAGCCATACTTTGGCTCACAAGAGGTCTTCTAGACTGGATATCACAAAATAAGAGCTGCAGTTTTCAGCTTCTGGATATATCCATTCTTTGACATCCATCAGAGAGTATGAACATTTTCAGAATACAGTGGTCCCTCAACATGTAGGACCTACCTGGACTGTAGGATGACGTTACCAGACAGCCAGTCAGTGTATACCCTCAGTAGTACAGAGGTTTTACCAGTAAAATGCCCATTCTGATTGGTCAGTATTTCCAGCCAATAACATGTTTAGTAGATCTGGACTGTCTGTAGTATTGTATGTTGTGTATGGTTTACAATGATCCAAAAAAGACCATTGTAAATAAATTGCAACCTGAGACCATTGCAAGTTGAGGGATCATTGTACTGTAAAGCTTATACAATGATTTATTACAGTTTTATACATCTTATCCCTATCCAAAGGACCCCCGTGATCTCGGTGCAGCTCCCCGGCATTCTGTGCCGGGCACTGCCGCCGAGACGGGATCATTCCCTTTCCCATACACATGAATGGAGAGGCGTGGCGTGACATCACTAGGGGGCGTGAAGTCACGTCACAGAATGCTGGGGGCTGTACCGAGATTGCGGGGGTCCCCAGCAGTTGGACCCCTGTGATCATACATGTTATCCCCTATCCTTTGGATAAAGGATAAGATGTATAAAGCCGGTATAACCTTTTAAAAGGGTACTCCACTGGAAAACATTTTTTTTTTTAAATCAACTGGTACCAGAAAGTTAAACAGATTTGTAAATTACTTCTATTAAAAAAATCTTAATCCTTCCAGTACTTATCAGCTGCTGTATGTTCAAGAGGAAGTTCTTTTCTTTTTGAATTTCCTTTCTGTCTTACCACAGTGCTCTCTGCTGACACCTCTGTCCATGTCAGGAACTGTCCAGAGTAGGAGCAAATCCCCATAGAAATCCTCTCCTGCTCTGGACAGTTCCTGACGTGGACAGAGATGTCAGTAGAGAGCACTGTGGTCAGACAGAAAGGAAATTCTAAAAGAAAAGAACTTCCTCTTGAACATACAGCAGCTGATAAGTACTGGAAGGATTAAGATTTTTAAATAGAAGTTATTTACAAATTAGTTTTAACTTTCTGGCACCAATTGATTAAAAAAATGTTTTTCAGTGGAGTACCCTTTAAGGTTAGTCTGGTAATGTATTAAAAAAGTGGATATAAATAAAAACTATTGAAACAAAAAAAAAGGGGCTATGGAAATAGTCACCTCACCATTCTCCTAACACTACTGTTCCAATGTTCACTCGGTCTGAGGTGGGTCACCACTGCGGCCACTGATCGGCTAAAAGGGCATTTCCTGTTTGTCAGGAAGAGACTAGAAGGAAAAGATCAGAGGGGACCTGGTTAACATCAGAACAACATAGTGGGGGTCAAGGAGGTGAGTAAAACCTTATTTCTTTTTCTAAACCATTATGCCAATTATTTACAAAATATTTGTGTGTCACTGGACAACCTTTTTAGGCCAGGGCCACGCATAGAGGCCAGAGGGCAGCATAGCATATGTTAATATTGCTTCCCCCCTTCTTTCTTCTTAACACAACCATACAGAGAATTACGTAGGTAACAATAGACAGAAGCTGTATCATGGACATGAATGGGAAACGTAATTGGGTATACCCTGTGACCTTTGGAAAGGCCATTCCACAGGGAGGGAGAGGCTGAGTTGTCAACATCACCTATTGTTTCATTTATCTACCGGTGCCACCTTTTGCTGTAATGCTGTAGACATCACTTTTAGTGGCCTCTTCTTCCTTGTCATCACAGACAGAACAGAGAGTCTCAGTTTTAGGCCTAGTGGTGAAAAAGAGCACTGAAAGATTTTAGTATTATCTTATAATATAGATGGAAAAATTTGAAAAAAATATCACCAAAAATTCTTAAAAAATATGTTTTAACATAAAAACTTGATTTAAACTAAAGGTAATTTTCTGATGATTAAATTTAAAACCACCCAATAAAATAATGAATACAGTTGGGCTTCCTTTCTTGCAGCTACATGGGCTTTTGTAAGTATGCCCTTTGGGTAGAAGGTATTTTTCTGGATTTCTACATTGATGGCGTGTCCTCAGGGTAGGCCATCAGTGTCTAATCAGCCAGAAACCCCCACTGATCAGCTGTTATGCTCCGGCATATACACAATGAATGGGTCCGGAAGCAGATGGCTTTGTTCATTGTGTTTTGGTGATGCCAGGATATTGCAGTATGGTTCCCTTCCACTTTAATAGGAGCAGTGCTGCATTAACCTGGTTAAACAGATTTTGTAAATTACTTCTATAAAAAAAATCTTAAGCCTTCCAGTACTTATCAGCTTCTGTTATGGTCCACAGGAAGTTCTTTTCTTTTTGAATGTCCTTTCTGCCTGACCACAGTGCTCTTTGCTGACACCTCTGTCCATTTTAGGAACTGTCAAGAGTAGGAGAAAATCCCCATAGAAACCTATCCTGCTCTGGAAAGTTCCTAAAATGGACAGAGGTGTCAGTCGAGGGCACTGTGGTCAGGGATAAAGGAAATTCAAAAAGAAAAGAAATTCATGTGGATCATAACAGCAGCTGGTAGCTGATAAGTACT
This sequence comes from Hyla sarda, assembly GCF_029499605.1. NCBI lineage: Eukaryota > Metazoa > Chordata > Amphibia > Anura > Hylidae > Hyla > Hyla sarda. Next base: position 151,353,790 of record NC_079197.1, read on the forward strand.
GGAAGGATTAATATTTTTTAACAGAACTAATTTACAAATCTGTTTTAACTTTTTGGCACCAGTTGATAAAAAAAAATGTTTTCCAATGGTGTACTCCTTTAAATCTAAGTGAAGGAATAGAAGAATGCACTCACCACACAAAGATGCTGTTGATCTGCGTTGATCTTTATTAGAAAACTTGATCACGTGGTATACAGCTAGATCAGCGGAGTAACAGCAGGGTTACAGGTGCTTGTGCAGGGGAGGAGAAAATAGGTCTGTTTCTGATCTAGCTGTATACCATGTGATCAAGTTTTCTAATAAAGATCAACACAGATCCACAGCATCTTTGTGTGGTGAGTGCATTCTTCTATTCCTTCACTTGGATTTGTAATGGACTCTGCACCATATTGAATAGCCCCCCACACTTGAGAGGCGGATTTGAATTGCTCCCAGTGAGTGCTTCATGGCTATCAGTGCCTAGTGGACGCTTTCCTTCTATTGTAATGACATTAACCTGGTTAACTACACAATGAACCGCAGGCACTGCTGCTCTAAACAGCTGATTGGTAGGCGTGCCAGGTGTCAGTACCCAGCCGGTCAGACATCGATGGCCTATCCTAAGGATATGCCAACAATGTAAAAGTCCTGGAAAATCACCCTTTACGCTTTTAAGGGATTATCCACCATAAGGTGATTTTAGTACGTACAGTGAGGCAAAAAAGTATTTAGTCAGCCACCAATTGTGCAAGTTCACCCACTTAAAAAGATGAGAGAATTCTGTAATTTTCATCATAGGTATACCTCAACTATGAGAGACATAATGAGAAAAAAAAATCCATAAAATCACATTGTCTGATTTTTAAGGAATTTATTTGCACATTATGGTGCAAAATAAGTATTTGCTCAATAACAAAAGTTCATCTCAATACTTTGTTATATACCCCTGGCAGGCAGGGGTATATAACAAGCAGGGGGACACGTCTGGCACTGCATGATTTGAGTCCCTGGCGGCGTAGTGTGTTACTGATGGTAGCCTTTGTTACTTTTGGTCCCTGCTCTCTGCAGGTCCTTCACTAGGTCCCCCCGTGTGGTTCTGGGATTTTTGCTCACCCTTCTTGTGATCATTTTGACACCACGGGGTGAGATCTTGTGTGGAGCCCCAGATCGAGGGAGATTATCAGTGGTCTTGTATGTCTTCCATTTTCTAATAATTGTTCCCACAGTTGATTTCTTCACACCAAGCTGCTTGCCTATTGCAGATTCAGTCTTCCCAGCCTGGTGCAGGTCTACAATTTTGTTTCTGGTGTCCTTTAACAGCCCTTGGGTCTTGGCCATAGTGGAGTTTGGAGTGTGACTTTGTGGTTGTGGACAGGTGTCTTTTATACTGATAACAAGTTCAAACAGATGCCATTAATACAGGTAACGAGTGGAGGACAGAGGAGACTCTTAAAGAAGAAGTTACAGGTCTGTGAGAGCCAGAAATCTTGCTTGTTTGCAGGTGACCAAATACTAATTTTCCACCATAATTTGCAAATAAATTCTTTAAAAATCAGACAACGTGATTTTATGGATTTTTTTCTCATTATGTCTCTCATAGTTGAAGTATACCTATGATGAAAATGACAGGCCTCTCATCTTTTTAAGTGGGAGAACGTGCACAATTGGTGGCTGGCTAAATACTTTTTGCCCCACTGTACCTGGCAGACAGTAATGGACATGCTTAGGAAGGATCTGTGCTTGCCTTGGAGCTAAATGGCTATGTTGTGAGATTACCATAAAGTTGAGGTTATCTTTTTGTGAACTGGCTATTTCCTGTTGGAGTTTGTTCCCTTAAACTACAAACCCCATGATCCCTTGTTAGTAAGCGTGAGGTTACTTTTCTCCCTCCCACACATCAGCCACCCCACCCATTAAAACACACCTGTGATCCCTTCCATGCAATAGACCAGTGTTTTCTGACCAGGGTTCCTCCAGCTGTTGCAAAAACAACATAAAACACCTTCCTCCCACTCAGCGGTTGCTCCACCCATTGAGGCAAAGATAATCTCCCTCTAAGCCAGGGCTGTGGAGTCGGAGTCGAGGAGTCGGAGTCGGACGAAATTTTGGGTTCCTGGAGTCGGAGTCGGCAAACAATGCACCGACTCCGACTCCTACTAAATTTAGATTGGAATAGAAATAAAAATAAAAATAAAAAGTTTAAATGTCCCAATTCACAAAAAGTTATAATTAAGGACTTCTCTACTTTAAGAATAAAGACCAATGCATGCAGTGCCTCACGTAACCGCAAAACGAACACGTTAAGTGACCGTGAAGAAGCTTTTCATGTGCTTTACTATATGGCACACAACGCACAATTAGGAGCGGCAATACTTATACTTTCCATAGTGTTGTGTTCTGCTGTTACAGGGAACCCATGGGTAACCTAGCCTCTCACTGATAAGGGGTTAAGGAAATATGTTTTTTGCAGGACTAGAGACACTTGTATAAGTGAAGGGAATGGAGGGTCAATAGTTCAAGACTGAAGCTGTAAACCATTGGAAAAACAGCTGCCATTCAGCTAAGGCTATAAAAACTTGTAAACTCGATTGTTAGCTTAAAGGGGTACTCCGCACCTAGACATCCAAAGGATAGGGGATAAGATGTCAGATCACCGGGGTCCCGCTGCTGGGGACCCCCGGGATTGCCGCTGCGGCACTGTGCTATCATTACTGCACAGAGTGAGTTCGCTCTGTGCGTAATGACGAGCGATACAGGGGTTGGAGCACCGTTACGTCATGGCTCTGCCCCTCGTGATGTCACGGCCAGCCCCCTCAATACAAGTCTATGGGAGGGGGCGTGGCGGTCTTCACACCCCCTGCCATAAACTTGCATTAAGGGGGCGGGCCGTGATGTCACGAGGAGCGGAGCTATGACATTACGCTGCTCCATCCACTGTATTGCTCTGTATCCGTCCCCCGAACTCGCTCTGTGTAGTAAAGAATGCGCGGTGCTGCAGCGGCGATCCCGGGGGTCGCCAGCAGTGGGACCCCGGGGATGAGATGTCTAGGGGCGGAGTACCCCTTTAAACTTTAAACATGACTATGGGATTCTACTAGGGAAATCATGTTTTATAATAAATGCCCCTTCCTTGATCCTCCCACTGCCCTATCTTCAGCAGCAGATCAGCACACAAACTGTTCAATACAGTAGACTGTTGGCTTCCCAGCCAGTAGTCCTTTGGTAATGACAGGTATGTTACCTTTCTTTCCTTCAAGGAATGTATAAAATACATTCGCATATTAATATAGAGGAGTCGGGGAGTCGGGGTTGGAAGAACAGAAAACTCCAGAGTCGGAGTTGGAACATTTATCTACCCACTCCACAGCCCTGCTCTAAACTCCAGTTATGTAAGTCTCGGCCGCACTGCCATCTGGGAAAACCTGAGACCACACTAATTTTGTCTCAATAGGTCTATTTGCTGCATAAAACAAGTACATTCCCTCCATTTACATTTGTTGGTAACTACTAAGCAGTTTCTTAGTGACATTATCAGCACTTAACAATGCAACAGACATCAAATACATCAAATGCCTTGTAGATTTGGAGCGAATGCATTAACGTCCCTACCAGGTCAAGACAGATGAAACAGACAAGTGAAGACGTAGCAGAAACTTTACAACCACACCTACTCTCATTTACATTACAGCTGACTCTCCACAACAGGTTAAACAGCTATTGGAAAAAGAAAAATGTAGTGACATTTGCATCAGTCAGTAAGAAGCAGAAAAACACAAACACGTGAAACGTGACACATTACATGCGAAGGAAATGTAACTTTAGCTGCAAGCGGAAAAGGTTTGCAGATTTCCAATCACTGCTTTTTGCCTCATTTATGTCTTATATCATTTGTTTAAGAGCATGCCCAACTTTGCAACCATTTCTTATATTGCTCTAAAGCAGTGGTCCCAAACTGTGGCCCTCCATTTGTTGGAAAACTTCAACTCCCAGCATGCTGGGAGTTGAAGTTTTACAACATCTGGAGGGCCACAGTTTGGGACCACTGCTCTAAAGCATCAAAAAAACAAAAGGCATCAGCTATACAAAACAAAGTTGTTGTTTTTTTTTTTATTTTTTTAAAGAATCATATCATTTTGTGTATTCAGCTCATACACAGAACAATTTGCCTTCATGATGACAACAAACAAACCTTGTTTTCTCAACTGGCTCCAGAAAGTTAAACAGATTTGTAAATTACTTCTATTAAAAAATCTTAATCCTACCAGTACTTATCAGCTGCTGTAGTTGTTCTCTTCTGTCTGACCACAGTGCTCTCTACTGACACCTCTGTCTGTCTCAGGAACTGTCCAGAGCAGGAGAGGTTTGCTATGGGGATTTGTGTCTACTCTGGACAGTTCCTGAGACAGACAGGGGTGTCAGCAGAGAGCACTGTGGTCAGACAGAAAAGAACAATTCACCTTCAGCAGCTGATAAGTACTGATAGGATTAATATTTTTAAATAGAAGTCATTTACAAATCTGTTTAACTTTCTGGAGCTAGTTGATATGAAAAAAAATGTGTTTGGTGAGGAATGAAGGTCTATTTTTTTTTTCTTAAAGGAGTATTTCAGGAAAAAAACTTTTTTTTTATATCAACTGGATCCAAAAAGTTAAACAGATTTGTAAAAAAGAATCTTAATCCTTTCAATAATAATCAGCTGCTGAAGTTGAGTTGTTGTTTTCTGTCTGGCAACAGTGCTCTCTGCTGACATTTCTGCTTGTCTCGGGAACTGCACAGAGAAGAAGAGGTTTGCTATGGGGATTTGCTTCTAAACTGGGCGGTTCCCGAGACACGTGTCATCAGAGAGCACTTAGACAGAAAAGAACAACTCAACTTCAGCAGCTCATATATACTGAAATTATTAAGATTTTTTAATAGAAGTAATTTACAAATCTGTTTAACTTTCCAGAGCCAGTTGATATATTAAAAAAAGTTTTTTCCTGGATAACCCCTTTATCTCTTTTGTGACCAAGGCCTTTATTGATAAATCAAACCAGAGCTTAGTGGACAACTACAGTTACAATATGAATCGGTTCCAGGACGACCATTGTATGTTGAAACCATTGTATGTTGAGACCATAACTCTATGGAAACCTGGTAATTGGTTCTGAAGCCCCAAAATGTCATCCAAAAAAAGGAAAAAGTGAGGATTAAACAAAAATAAGTAGATAACTAATACAGATAAAGCAAATCCTTACATTTAAAAGTAATAAAGATCTGCTGGGAGCTGTAATCACTGTCTGTGTAGAGCAGTGTTTCCAAACCCAGTCCTCAAGGCACACCAACAGTCCAGGATTTTAATTTTTCCCTGTTCTATTCCAATGGAATAACTGAAAAAACCCGGAATGTTGGTGTGCCTTGAGGACTGGGTTGGGAAACACTGATGTAGAGGACAGGAGCTTCTTCAGGGTCCTGTACAGTACAAACACAATGTCCTAAAAAAGTAACATGGTACAGAAGTAACCCTGGTACAGGTAAAGAGTACAGAACATGTAGTACCTCCCTGTACTGTAGGGGGCGCTACCAGACACCAGTCAGTGCATACACTTCAGTAATACAGGGGGTTTTACCAGTGAATGTCCATTCTGAATGGCACGCACGTCTACTCCAATCACCTGACCTGTCCCTGCCTACGTCCCCGCACAATCTCCTTCATCCTCCCCGTGCAGTGAAAGGAGCAGCAGAAGCCTCACGTGGTTTCACCGATCCCCGGCAGGGTAGGTGAACTTGCGCGGGGGGCTGTTATGGGACTGATAAGAGGTGATGAGTGGTGCAGGGGGTGAGGGTGATGAGAGGTGGTGGGGGGGTTATGGAGGTGATGAGTGGTGCAGGGGGGGTGATGAGAGGTGGTGGGGGGGATATGGAGGTGATGAGTGGTGCAGGGGGGTGATGAGAGCAGAGGTGGTGGGGGGGAGTGATGAGAGGTGGTGGGGGGTTATGGAGGTGATGAGTGGTGCAGGGGGGTGATGAGAGGTGGTGGAGGGGTTATGGAGGTGATGAGTGGTGCAGGTGGGGTTATGGGGGTGATTAGAGGTGCGGGGGGTTATGGGCATGATAAGAGGTGCAGGCGGGGTGATGAGAACTGCAGGGGGTTATGGGGGTGATGAGCGGTGCATGGGGGGTGATGGGGGTGATAAGAGGTGCAAGGGGGGTGATGATAGGTGCAGGGGGGGTTAAGGGGGTGATAAGAGGTGCAGGGGGGTTGATGAGAGATGCAGGGGGGTTATGAGAGGTGGGGGTTATGAGAGGTGGTGGTGGGGTTATGGAGGTGATGAGTGGTGCAGGGGGGTGATGAGAGGTGGTGGTGAGATTATGGAGGTGATAAGAGGTGCAGGCGGGGTGATGAGAGGTGCAGAGGGGTTATAGGGGTAATGAGAGGTGGTGGTGGGTTATGGAGGTGATGAGTGGTGCAGGGGGGTGATGAGAGGTGCAGGGGGGGTTATGGGGGTGGTTAGAGGTGCAGGGGGGTTATGGGCATGATAAGAGGTGCATGGGGGTTGATGAGAGATGCAGGGGGGTTATGAGAGGTGGTGGAGGGGTTATGGAGGTGATGAGTGGTGCAGGGGGGTGATGAGAGGTGCAGGGGGGTTATGGGGGTGATAAGAGGTTTGGGGGGTTATGGGGGTGATAAGTGGTGCAGGGGGGTTATGGGGGTGATAAGAGGTGCAGGCGGGGTGATGAGAGGTGCAGGGGGGTTATGGAGGGATGAGAGGTGCAGGGGGGGTGATGAGAGGTGCAGGGAGGTTATGGGGGTGATAAGAGGTGCAGGGGGGTTATGGGGGTGATAAGAGGTGCAGGGAGGTTATGGGGGTGATGAGAGGAGCAGGGGGTGATGAGAGGTGCAGGGGGGGTTATGGGGGGGATAGGAAGTGAAGGTGGGTTATGGGGGGGATAGGAAGTGCAGGTGGGTTATGGGGGGGATAAGAGGTGCAAGGGGGGTGATGATAGGTGCAGGGGGGGTTAAGGGGGTGATAAGAGGTGCAGGGGGGTTGATGAGAGATGCAGGGGGGTTATGAGAGGTGGGGGGGGTTATGAGAGGTGGTGGTGGGGTTATGGAGGTGATGAGTGGTGCGGGGGGGGGGGTTATGAGAGGTGCAGGGGGGGTTATGGGGGTGATAAGAGGTGCGGAGGGTTATGGGGGTGAAAAGTGGTGCAGGGGGTTATGGGGGTGATGAGAGGTGGTGGGGGGGTTATGGAGGTGATGAGTGGTGCAGGGGGGTGATGAGAGGTGGTGGTGAGATTATGGAGGTGATAAGAGGTGCAGGCGGGGTGATGAGAGGTGCAGGGGGGTTATAGGGGTGATGAGTGGTGCAGGGGGGTGATGAGAGGTAGTGGGGGGTGATGAGAGGTGGTGGTGAGATTATGGAGGTGATGAGTGGTGCAGGGGGGGTGATGAGAGGTGCAGGGGGGGTTATGGGGGTGGTTAGAGGTGCAGGGGGGTTATGGGCATGATAAGAGGTGCAGGGGGGTTGATGAGAGATGCAGGGGGGTTATGAGAGGTGGTGGAGGGGTTATGGAGGTGATGAGTGGTGCAGGGGGGTGATAAGTGGTGCAGGGGGGTTATGGGGGTGATAAGAGGTGCAGGGGGTTACGGGGGGATGAGAGGTGGAGGGGGGGTGATGAGAGGTGCAGGGGGGTTATGGGGGTGATAAGAGGTGCAGGTGGGTTATGGGGGTGATAAGAGGTGCAGGGGGGTTGATGAGAGATGCAGGGGGTTATGAGAGGTGGGGGGGGGGTTATGAGAGGTGGTGGTGGGGTTATGGAGGTGATGAGGGGTGCGGGGGGGGTTATGAGAGGTGCAGGGGGGGTTATGGGGGTGATAAGAGGTGCAGGGGGTGATGAGAGGTGCAGGGGGGGTTATTGGGGTGATAAGAGGTGCGGGGGGTTATGGGGGTGAAAAGTGGTGCAGGGGGTTATGGGGGTGATGAGAGGTGGTGGGGGGGTTATGGAGGTGATGAGTGGTGCAGGGGGGTGATGAGAGGTGGTGGTGAGATTATGGAGGTGATGAGTGGTGCAGGGGGGGGTGATGAGAGGTGCAGGGGGGTTATGGGGGTGGTTAGAGGTGCAGGGGGGTTATGGGCATGATAAGAGGTGCAGGGGGGTTGATGAGAGATGCAGGGGGGTTATGAGAGGTGGTGGAGGGGTTATGGAGGTGTTGAGTGGTGCAGGGGGGTGATGAGAGGTGCAGGGGGGGTTATGGGGGTGATAAGAGGTTTGGGGGTTATGGGGGTGATAAGTGGTGCAGGGGGGTTATGGGGGTGATAAGAGGTGCAGGCGGGGTGATGAGAGGTGCAGGGGGGTTATGGGGGATGAGAGGTGCAGGGGGGTGATGAGAGGTGCAGGAGGGTTATGGGGGTGATAAGAGGTACAGGTGGGTTATGGGGGTGATAAGAGGTGCAGGGAGGTTATGGGGGTGATGAGAGGAGCAGGGGGTGATTAGAGGTGCAGGGGGGTTAT